>NC_091129.1:153343614-153563614 GCF_040183065.1 Periplaneta americana
TTTGAGAGGAAGATACTCCGCAAAATAATTGGCCCAGTATTCGAGAGAGGAAGATGGAGGAGGCGATGTAATAATGAGTTGTATTCCATCTATAAAGATCCGCCTATTAGAAGAATGGTAAAAGCAGCAAGATTAAGGTGGGCTGGGCATGTGGCACGGATGAATGACGTAGAAATCCTAAAAGGGTATTAAATGGAAATCCTGGGGGCCAAAGAAGCCGTGGACGACCAAGAATAAGATGGCTGGATGGAGTTGAGGAAGACATATGTAAGATGAGATATAGGAATTGGAAAGCAATTTCGCAGGATCGAGACAACTGGCGGAAAATCGTGGAAGAGGCCAAGGTTCACAATGAGCTGTAGCGCCAAGAAAGAAGAAGAAGAAGAATGTGGTTTCTAAAATATGTGAGAAATTGCAAATGAGATGAATGCACCAGATGGATAATAATATTGATAATAATAATTTATAGTAAGCCTACTTCTCTGCTCTAAACTATCACTCATTATTGATTTAATATACTATTTTTCTTTACTGTGAGTTGTGAAGTAGTTATAAACACACAAAATGACGTTTGTGCACTACATTAGTAGTATTTAATTTTAAGATTCTTTCAATTCTATAGATTTTAGGCATATTAGGCATCCTTATGAAATAATAACCAAAAATACGACGGAATTTCTCATGTAGACAGTCCTCTTTCATTGACGCCATTTTCTAGCCTAGGCCAGTTTTCTAAATGCACACAGCCAGCCACAGTGTGGTTTCAGGCGTAATAGATCGACTATTGATCAGATTTTTTGTATTCGACAGATATTGGAAAAAAAATGGGAGTATAAGAGTACAGTACATCAGTTATTCATAGATTTCAAAAAGGCGTATGACTCAGTTAAGAGAGACGTTTTATGTAATATTCTTATTGAATTTGGTATTCCCAAGAAACTAGTTCGATTAATTAAAATGTGTCTCAGTGAAACATACAGCAGAGTCCGTATAGGTCAGTTTCTATCTGATGTTTTTCCAATTCACTGCGGGCTAAAGCAGGGAGATGCACTATCACCTTTACTTTTTAACTTCGCTTTAGAATATGCCATTAGGAAAGTTCAGGATAACAGGCAGGGTTTGGAATTGAACGGGTTACATCAGCTTCTTGTCTATGCGGATGACGTGAATATGTTAGGAGAAAATCCACAAACGATTAGAGAAAACACGGAAATTTTACTTGAAGCAAGTAAAGCGATCGGTTTGGAAGTAAATCCCGAAAAGACAAAGTATATGATTATGTCTCGTGACCAGAATATTGTACGAAATGGAACTATAAAAGTTGGAGATTTATTCTTCGAAGAAATGGAAAAATTCAAATATCTTGGAGCAACAGTAACAAGTATAAATGACACTCGGGAGGAAATTAAACACAGAATAAATATGGGAAATGCCTGTTATTATTCGGTTGAGAAGCTTTTGTCATCTAGTCTGCTGTCAAAAAATCTGAAAGTTAGAATTTATAAAACAGTTATATTACCGGTTGTTCTGTATGGCTGTGAAACTTGGACTCTCACTCTGAGAGAGGACCAGAGATTGACGGTTTTTGAGAATAAGGTTCTTAGGAAAATATTTGGGGCTAAAAGGGATGAAGTTACAGGAGAATGGAGAAAGTTACACAACGCAGAGCTGCACGCATTGTATCCTTCACCTGACATAATTAGGAACATTAAATCCAGACGTTTGAGATGGGCAGGGCATGTAGCACGTATCCAGAAATGCATATAGAGTGTTAGTTGGGAGGCCAGAGGGGAAAAGACCTTTGGGGAGGCCGAGACGTAGGTGGGAAGATAATATTAAAATGGATCTGAGGGAGGTGGGATATGATGATAGAGACTGGATTAATCTTGCATAGGATAGGGACCAATGGCGGGCTTATGTGAGGGCGGCAATGAACCTGCGGGTTCCTTAAAAGCCAGTAAGTAAGTACACAGCCAGTAAATCAGTTGTCGCGAGCTGAGTTGTGTTGTGTTAAGCTGTCGTGAGGAGTTGTAAAGCAAAACATCGCGTTTCGCCTCGCCGTGTCTCATTCTGTGTGCACTCGGCCTTACTCTGCAAGTCTTCAGCACTTACACCAATGAATATGACAAACAGTAATGGACTTAAGCTGTCTTCCTATTTGACACCTATTTCGAGTATAAAAGGTTCTGAGGATCAGTTTTGAGAAGTGGGATACAATGATACCGATGGTCTAGGTGAGAAGATTATGTATTGCATTTCATCTAATATTGTAGATTTACTATATGACCCTCATGATACTCCCTCATATCGCCATTATAATGCTAGCGAATTTCGACATAATAAATGTAAACAGGAAAACTATACTTATAGGGGACTTTAACTCACCTTCTGTAACGTGGGGTTACAATTACACAACGCCACCTGGAGATATTCTTGAAGATTTCATTAGCAGTACGCACTTGCAACTAATCTACAACCCAACAGACCCACCTACCTTCCTCCATTATAATGGAAATGGGACAAATCCTGACCTCCTCTTCGTCTCCTCGGACATCTTTGACAATACATCAAGGAAAGTCATAGAAGATCCAGGAAGTGGACATCGTATTATCATAGCAAACATCAAACTAAAGAATGCAGGTCCCCGCCAAGATCCATCAAAAGTTTCGTGGAACTTTCTGAAGGCCAACTGGCCCAAGTATACTGACACCCTTGAATCTGAATTAGACGTTTCCAAAATCAATTTCACTTTGCACCCAGATAATATCTGCAAACAAATCAACAGCATAATTCTTAACACAGCCAAGAAATGCATCCCTCTTGGAAGACAAACGCATTATAAATGTTTTTGGAATAACAAACTTCACACCTTAAAGAAACAATGGGATGAACTCAGAAAACGAGCAGAAGAAACACAGGATCTGGAAGATGTACAGAAGTGGAGACAATCTTCTGCAGCTTTCAAACGTGAAATCTTAGTTGCCAAACGTTCCAGTTTTGATACTTTTATTTCCAAAATCAACTATCGAACTGATAGCAAGAAAACATATAAATTTATCAACAAAATTCAGAATAAAAATACAACTCCTAAAAAGGAACCAATGCAATATGGAGACAGACTTCTAACCTCTGATGAAGAAATTTCCAACTACTTTGCAACCTATTACTCTTTGTCGCAAAAGAAGACACAGCACCTCAAAACACATGACAGGACTGTCCGGCGACTTCTGGCAGAAAATATCAATCAACATTCTAATACAGATAATAACGACACTGAACATGAACTTTTCAATGCCAGCTTTACCATGCAAGAACTTCTCAATGCCATAAACAAAATCAAAGCCAATAAGTCACCAGGTCCAGATCTTATATTCGCACAGTTCATACTCCACATGGGACATAATGCCAAATGCACATTATTGCATTTGTTTAATCTCATCTGGAATTCTTCAGTCCCTTCACAGTGGAAGAAAGCCATCATCATTCCTATACTCAAAAAGAATAAATCTCCTGCAGACCCGGGAAACTTCAGACCCATCTCTCTAACTAGTATCTTAGCCAAAGTTATGGAGAGAATGATCATCCATAGGTTAAACTGGTTCCTTGAAAGCAACCACATCATACACCCTGCCCAAGCAGGTTTCCGCTGTCATCGTTCAACTGATCAACAAGTAGTAATCTTCACTCAGCACATTAAAGATAATATGGACAAAGGTCTCATACAACTGCGGTGTATGTTGACTTCAAGAAAGCCTACGATTCAATCTGGAAAACAAATTTACTTCTGAAACTTTCCAAAAGTGGAGTGAGAGGGAAAATGTTGCAATGGATTAGAAACTTCCTGGATCAAAGATACTGCCAAGTCCGTTTCGGTGACACTACATCAAGATTTAAACAACTCCAAACAGGACTTCCACAAGGCGCAGTTACAAGCTGTTTCCTTTTTCAACTTATATATTAATGACTTGGTTTCACTACTGACTAAGAACACAAATGTTCACGCCTTACTTTATGCCGACGATCTTGTCCTGTGGACTGCTGCCCCGAAATCACGAGCCAAGAGTGCTATTGCGAATACTCTTAATCACACTCTTGAAGACTTACACAAATGGTGCCTAAATAACGCTATGACCGTGAACACTGAGAAAACAAAATGTCAAACTTTTTCCCTATGTCACAATCAGTTAACACCGGCCATAATCCACAACAATATACAAGTGGACAATGTCCATACATTCAAGTATCTGGGCGTCACTCTTGATAATAAGCTCACATGGAAAGATCATTGCTCTGAGATAGCTTCAAGCACCCATGGTAGATTATCCTTACTAAAGCGGCTTGCTGGAACCAAATGGGGATGTGCTACATCTACGCTAAACTGTACTTATAAGACATATATGAAACCAATCATGCTATATTGTTGTGGTGCCCTTATAACTGCATCTGATCAGACAATCAGTATGCTAGACTGATTACTGGTGCTGTAAAATAAACACCAATAAACTCACTATTGCTCCATACAATAACATGGACACCAAATCAGAAATAAGACAATCAGCGTTAAAACTTCATGAAAAACTCACTGGTTTGTCTGATATTGAATACTCCCCTTGCTCCTCACACACCAATCGCAGATTAAAAACCCAAGAGGGTTTCCTGCAAAAAGTAATCACTGAAAGGCATAATCTGGATCTATCCTGGAAACCCCAGCAATTGATACTACCAACCAACCCACTTGCGTTATATCATATTAACTATGCCCTAGATCTTATTGCAATAGAAAATAAACAGGACGAATGTAGTGAAGTACTCCGTCTTTCTGCCTTAGAAACATTACATATCCGCTACCCACAAGACATATGGCTGCATGTGTACACTGACGGCTCCCAAATAGAAAAACACGGGCCCACTGGAGCCGGAATTCATTGCCAACTGTTCTCTACCTATCTCACTCTAGGCAACAACCATACACCTTTTGATGGAGGAGTAAGAGCCATATGTGCTGCTGTGAAACAACTGTTGTGCAGGTCCTTACCATTTCCAAACATTGTCCTCCTCAGTGACTCAAAAGCAGCGATATCTGCAATTGGAAACTACTTACTACAACCAGCTAATGATGACATTCAACAATGCAGAGAATACATCAAGAAACTAAATAAAATTGTACATCTGCAATGGATACCTTCTCACTGTGGTATTGCCGGGAATGAAGCAGCAGACTTTCTAGCAAAGAAAGGAACAACTATCCCCCTTTCATATTCTAACATGCTGCCATTCCATAGAGCATCTACAAATATAAGCAGTCGAGGGAGACAATGTTTCCATAAGAGTTTGGAGGACCAAATTAAAGATAAACACTGGAAGGACGCACTAAACTCCACTCTCCCCAGATGGCCCAGAAGAGAAGCTGTTGCGACGTTCCGCACCGCAGTCGGTCATGACTGTCTGGCTAATCACCTCCACCGCCTGGGTGTACTATCCAGCCCCCACTGCATGCTCAGTGGATGTTCCGACACCATGGACTCAAACCACATTAAGATTTGTCCAGCTCTTTCATCTGTCGGCTTTGTGGATAGGTACTGGGAGGCCAGAGACAGAATGCAGCAGTGCTGACATCCACTCCTTCATAGTTTCCTTGGACATTGTTCACTTTATTTCGTTTTCTTTCCTTTTAGTTTTTATCGCCATTGTACGGCCAATGACTTTAGTCAAGTGCCACTGCATTGAATAAAAAAAAAATGCTAGCACTACAAACTATGACCTAACTATTGTCTCTGGAGATATTTTCCCAAGAACTACTCGAGAGATTATAGGCAGGGCTGGGCAAAATACTGACATCCAAGTATTTCACATACAAATACAAAATACTTAAAAAAAAAATAACCAAAATACATTTGTATTTCAAATACCCGATACAATATATAAAGAAATAAGAATATTACCGAAAATCTAAAATATTATATTAACATTAAAATTATTTTTATCTCGAAGTTTTATATAAACACTATAATTTGAACATTCTTTCTTATCCCAGTCAACAATGAATAATTACTGCTCCCTTTCAAAAAAGCCAGTTTGTCAAAAAGTTCATCAGGTAAGGATCCCCTTGCTGGTGAATGAATAAATTCTGCAAAACAAAACAGTCTTTCTACAGACGCAGAGGAACACAAACTTGTATTATACTTTATAAAAGCTTGTTTCACTGTTGGGTAATTCTCTAAAGAGCAGAGGGTTGTCCCTATGCCATTGAAGAATTGTATGAGCTCATACTCTGCAGTAGACAAGTTCTTTTCTTTTTGCTTTTCAAACTCTGTTGTACTTGAGTTGAAAACATAAAAATTGTTTTCATCGTCTGAACTGACCAAAGGTGTAGCGAGAACTGCTCAGCTGATTTCACACACATATTCTGTATCTTCTTCTTATCATTTGGCGAGGCAGTGTCAGGTAGCCATCCATCTTAAATGATAGGTGGAAGCAAGCTGCCAAAATAGCTCAATTTGCTTCTAGGGTCAGATCAAACATTGCTTTAAATCTTGATGAAAGCAAACTCATTAGGATTGGAGTTACTTGGAATAGATGGCATAGATTACTAGATAACATAATATGTAATCTGTTTTTTAGGGAAATTAATGTGGATAGAAGTTGGCTGTAATAGCACGTCTTCTCATTTTGCATTAAATCAAGGACTACGGCAATGGGTTTCACAACTGCACACTATTCTTGAAGGTACTGAAACTCAACATCTTTGAAGGTTGCCAATCCCAGTTTTTCACATATACTGTTTATATCATGTTTGAATTGCAATATTTGAGAATTCCATCGAGTTGGGCAAGAAAACTTTCATGAATATTTCAAGACATCTGACATAATTTCTGAGAATTTGGGTCTCCTAGACGCATTCCATAATGCTGAACACTTAGCAAGTGTTGGGTGATGGATCCTTGATGCTGTTGAAGATTTCTTTATGACATTAAGGAAATCAGTTATGGCAAGAAAACTAAGTGTATGGCTAGCACATCTGAAATGGGTAGGCAAATAAGACAGAAGTTCATTCTTCAAATACAAATCCAAAACTTGAAGGACAAGAAGAAGAAGAAAGTATTTTGAGTATTTGAAATACAAAATACATCAATTTTATGTATTTAAATACAAAATACTTTCTAAAATCCTTGCAAATTACAAAATACAAATGTATTTCAAATACTGCCCAGCCCTGATTATAGGGGGCTCTAGTTCTGACATATGAAGAGTTCGCGGGAAAAACGATGAATGTCACAGTTTTGTTAAGGTTGATGTCATTATCTAATTCAATGGATCACTACGAAATTTAATGTTGTTCTTATGAAAAATGGTAAAAAGGAGAATTATCACCACGAATACAATAATCCTTTCCTTTATTTTCTATAGAAACAGCACTACATCTTGCAGTTATAGACTCAATTAGATAATTATCTAATCCTTAACAGAAATGTGACATTCGTTTTTCCCGCGAACTCTTCATATGGATGTGAAGCACTTAATAACAGCCAACACACATGCCTTAGAGGTGCAGAACCAGGCCATGTGTATAACAGGAACTGTAAAATCCACCCCTATTATAGCCCTTAAAATTATCACAAATAACTGGTCAATTAGAAAAGAAATTAACAGATTTTGCCTTAATCAAGTATGAAAAATTAATAAGACTATCTTCAAGCAAATATTGGGCAGGTTACAGAAGCTACAACAAGCAACTGAAAATACAAAATGGCTTGCTACAATATGTAAATAAAATGAGAGAAAATTACAACCCTTACTCCATACCAGAAAAACCTTTACGGAGTTTCCAGAAATCAAATATAATTTAGAACTAATTGAAAGAGTTACAAAGGGTGTTACAAATGAAAATATTTTAAATGTCCCAGATTTACAAACTTTTACCTTCCTTTACCCCCAAGAAATATAGTTGCATACAGGGGCGGCTTTCGAAGGGGGGCTGCGGAGCAGCAGCACCCCCAGACGTTTGTGGCTCTTGTCTCGTTGTATGTTGTGGAATACATTTACTATACAGTCTCTATTTAGCGGCCCGAATTTTTAAAAATCTCGCTCTCATTGACATGCATGCAATCACTTCCTCCCCTGGTGTTGCCAGAGTGAAGCCAGAGACAAGGACTATTGGTGAAGCCACTTCCTCCCCTGGAGCTGCCAGTCTCGTCTCGGATGCTTTGCGCGTTAATTTTACCCCTCCCCCTGCTGCCCCTCGCCATGAATCCAGCGTTTCCAGGAGCTGCAAAATTTGCAGCAGCTTCTCAGTAGCGCGCAGTTTTAAATACATTTTCTTTAATGTTGTGAGTATAACAGATGTGACAATGTTTAATTCTGTACAATATTTACAGTCTATTCAGTTCAGTACCTTAACAATTCAGGCGAAATGTGAAATGAAGTGCCCATCAGTTGAATCTCATAATGGAAAGAGCCGCTAAAAAAAATACAAAGGCTTGCATATTTTTCGCTGATTTATTCAGTATCCCTGCTTTCTTCTCTTGATCTCCCCACAGTCTGTATTAGATTAATGTGTTTCAAAGACAATTCCATCAGCTGGGGCAACAAGATGGAATTTTAAAATAAGAACAGTAAATGTTGTTCATGAGAAGAAGGAGCCATTGCTAGAATGTTTTCAAACCATAATGGAATCTGAAACATCACAATAAATGAGGCAAGCGCCCTGATGCGTGCTCTTGCCGATTCCAGTTCATAGATCATCTGATATTATTTCTCTTCTGTGTCGAGAATAATTTGAATGCTACAAAAGCTCATTTCCTGAAAATGACCTAAATGTACAGTATGTGTGAAGTTTTTTCTAATGTTCGATAAAGACAAACTAAAAACGGAACTCACTGTGTTGTATCAGAGACAAGAATTCAGAAATATCAGTGACGCAGTCAAACTCTTGCAGTTTCTTCTATCTGAGAGCTTGCGGGCCTCATTTTCAGAAGTTGTGAAACTACTACGCATAGCTATCACCATACCAATGACAATTTCCGAACCAGAACGTTGCTTTTCGTGTTTGAAGAGAGTAAAATGCTATCTTAAAAATACGACGAGAGAAGAGAGACTGACTGCATTAGCTATGTTTTCCATTGTACAGACAATGTTAAACGACATATTGGATTTTAATAAGATGATTTAAAAATCTGCAACCTACAAGACAAGGCGCATGGAACTAATCTTTAAGTGAGGTAAGTTGCATGGTTTATTTTTGTATGCAGCCCCCCTGAATTCAATACCCACGAGCCGCCACTGGTTGCATATATAAATACAGATGGGTTACTGATGGACAAAGATGGCAATACCAGAGCAGGAATTCATTGCAATTTATTCAAATTTTACTTTAGTTTAGGGCCAGTTCACTTTGACAGTGAACTAGAAAGTTCACCATTTATTTGTGAGAAATTGCTAAATATACGACATTTTGCAGCCATATTGTATTATCATCATTCTTCTGTTTTTTAAATGAATGACGATCGCTGTCAATTTGCAGCCAAGTCAATCGAGAGCGATGAACGCCGACGCAGATTGCTGCAGCTCATGCTGAACGTTGTAAAGAAACCAGCCTCATATATTTATACCTACAGTTAATTCAACAGCGATGTTCGTTTGGTGATGATCGCCATAGCAGAACCATAACTTAACTCTGTAAGATCCAACTGAGAAACCATTTCCTACATCCAATTTGCCCAATTTGTAATTGGAAAACAAATCCGATGTACAGCAAAAAAAATATAGCTACTGCAAAATTAAATCAGACAATGTTTCATAGTGAGGATATACGGAAGTGTAAATTTATGCCATGCAACTAGGTAGATATTTATTATATACTTCAAATGTTTACATATCCCTCTATTGAAATTACCTTCAATTTTGTATTTTTTTTCCTGAATAAACACAAAACTCATATGCATTATACATTCACCAAAACAATTATATCATATTTCCAAATTAAAACAGATTATGACAGAGGAATGACATTCAAGAGTGAATCTACGCCGAAGTTAGCTTATATAAAACTCTATACATGTGTTACTATTATCTTAGTGCTATAAGAAAGAGAGATCAATTTGAAAAAACAAACCGATAATTATAATGTTGGTACAACCCGAAGTGTGAGCAAAATTATTTGAATGTTTGCTACTAATAGGTTATGTAACTTTCAAATTACAATTGCAACTAATTATGACACTACAGTGCGAAATGAACTTTGGTATATCGTTACAATTAACATATACTGGCTAACATCGAACACCTTAAGACCAACTCTTTGAAGCTACAACTAATATGCCCTTCATAAGCCACGAAAATGTTATGACAATAATTAAACTCTGTAGCTTATTGAACTTATATTCTAGTTTCACCAATTTCAGTGGAAAAAACACACAAAACTCTGAAGAAAATCACAAAAATATGTAAATAGAAGCTCGAAAGGTGAAGCCAAAAACCATTAAATGGTTTGAAATTACTAAGTTATATATTCAGTAACTTATAACAAAAACTTACATTTTAGTATTGATCATGGCATTAAACTTTAATGTCATAGTAAACTAGAAAAAATTATTTATTTTTCCTACTGCTACTGGTCTGGAACTGTTTAGTAATATATCACAAGAAGAACTTCTAGAGATTTACTATCAATCTCTGGAAGGTCGGACTGTGAACACTAGGAATGTCAATCGATATCAATTTTTAATGCATACGGGTACTTCTGTATTGAGAATAGTTATAATATGTCTTAATTCTTATTACATTGGGTATCGACAGATTTGTACTATTCTCTCAGATCCTTTCTCAGTGCTTTGCAGAGAACAGGATGGCTGCATGGTTCAAAACAGTCAATTTCTAAGCCAATGCTTTCAAATGTCTCAATGTCCATATGATGCATCAAGTTGGTTGCACAAAATATAAAGACTTCCCCAATACTTCACAAGAATTCAGTTACAATATACCTAAAAAGACACAGATGTAATACAGACATCTACATCCTCTACTTGTATAGTGGGACCATCGGATCTGTGCCCCCGTAAGATATGCGAACTGAACTCTAATTCCTTCTCAGCCTCGGTAATTCATTTCCCTCCCTGCATTCCTATCTCTTTCTTTTCTATCTCTCTCCCTTTCTCTCCCCCACTCCTCACAATTTTGAACCTTCTTCAGTTTATTTGCACTTGCAGTCCAGTGTTGTCAACGCAACATCAATACTGTAGCACAGAGTGGTGAAAAAAATATTATTAAGCAAGTAATAGCATTTTTCGATGAAGAGAAACAAACAGGTCAATAGGTATCTGTTTCCTCTAAATCAGGCAACAAAAAGAGCAGCTGCGATCACAGATGAGGCTTATTTTATTTCAATTGATTACGTATTAAAATTACTTAACTAATACGTATATAATACAACATTTTTGTGTAATTTATATAGGTAGGTCAGAGCACCTAATAAAGAAAATCAGGCGAGAGGGAGTCTGTGCAGGAGATGAAACGCTAGAATCGTCAGGGAAGAACAGACCAAGGGAACCTTTAATTTCTTGTAGATGATATGGATCGATATATTTTAAGAAGAAAGATACAAGAATTTTATACCATGCAGAAAGAAGTTCCGACTTTGAAGAAATTATTGAAGGTTGCGAGGAAAGCAATAAATTTCCAAGGTGGGAAAGAAACGTTACGGATTAATAGAAGAGGAAGTAGCTAGATTTGTTATAAACTTGGGTGAAGACAGCAGCAGCAGCAATAGTAGTGACTCAGATTCAGATATGTCCGGCATATGCCCTCTGTAATTTCATGCATAATACAAGTCTTGGTCTTTTGTAAATATGTAAATTATTTTCATAAGAATAAATTAGAACTCCTGCACATTATCAGTATGTTATGTTTTATAGTATGTAAATAAGATCGTAGTATGTATTAACTTCGCCATAGCCGGTCCTTAGCCCGGATGAGAAAGAAAGAGGGTACATGACTATGTGTTCATTAATTCCTACAATTTTATAATTTTATTAGGCCTTCAAGATCACATTCCAAACCTAACAAAATAAGATAATAAGGTGAAGAAAAAGTATTTATGACGAAAACATTTTTTTTTTTAGAAACGAAACAGATTCCCTTCGCGTAAATTCCATTTAACCAACAAATATCCACTGTAATCATATAATTATCTCCAAATAATCGTAGAAGTCAATCAGCCTCATTAGACCTACTTAAATTAAATTATGAATAAGTAATAATTAACCTCACATTATTAATAAGCAATATTCAAGAGACATAACACTGTTTGGCGGAAGTTTGGCAACACCCCTATCGTGGCCTGCAGTTTGACGTGGTGGGAGGAAAGCTGGTGGAATGGAGTGAGTAGAGGCGTTAACTTTTCCTAGAACGACGACAGCGCTAAAGGGGCACAGATTCGATGGTCCGACTATAACTGAATTACTGAAAAATATAAGAGAAGTCTTCACTGAAGAAAGAATGTTTATCAACGCAACGGCACTGAGAACATAATGAAAAATTGGCTTCAAAATTTTATTTTCATGATAAACGTGAACTACACAGCCATCCAGTTTCTCTTGTATCACATTGTTATACCCAGCAATAACGAGCTGTATACAGAATTTCAACTCCATTACATTATGGTTAACAGTCCCTAAGTGAGAGCTAAAACAAAACACACATTTTTAAAACCATTACTCTATGTTTGTATATTTAACTTTGGGAGAAAGTTCCGTGAATATGGAGTTCTTCAAATCGTCCTTGTCTTTCTGTGAAAAAAAGAAATGGAAAAGACACAACAAATATGGATAATACTTCAACCGTTAAATGACAACTGATGTAAAGTCTTCTTGATGCCAACACACACTAAAGCTCGAGCACGTGGAAATGGAAATACAGTGAAACCTGCAAGAACAGACATTGCTATACAACAGTAACCTCAATAAATGGTCTGATTTTCCCTCCTTTAAACGTGATTTAATTCTTTATAAAGCCCATGCTTGGACCTAGATCACATAGAAGTTAACTGAGGATAAAGCACACAACAGAACAGATGGAGGAAGCTTGTGAACAAGGCCAAAAACCTCCTGATGTTGTCACGAAAGTAAGTCCATGTAAAATCTCATTATGTCAACAGTCATTATTTTACTGTGGTCTGCAGAATATATAAATCCCACAAGGGTAGCTGCCCTCCAGTAAGGGTTGCCAAAGACACAGCATACTAAAGAAATAAAATAAAAATAAACATTTGCGTTATCACTATTTACGATTTTTGTTTTCAAATGAAAGCCACCCTTGGGAAAGTACTTTTATTCAATAATTATTAGTAATCAAATAGAATATAAGGAAATTTAGGTGTACAGGTGATTACGTAAAATCTGAACAGAATATTTCATTACGTCTATAGCAATAATTTTCAAAATATTGAAAGGAATTCCAAAAGACTTAAAACATTCAACTGAGAATTTTAGAATTGTTCCTCTTGCTCCGAACAATAGGCCAAATACTTCAATCTGTCCTTGTATATGATAATAATATATGTAACTTTCACAGATTCACATCTACTTGACAGCCAGCTATGAATGCTGTATTTGCTATATCTATGAAAGATCTTTGCAAAACCTCGCTGCCTCTAATTATCAAAGCTATCAGAATTCTTTTTAATAACACTGAATTGGATTAGTTATTGGTACTAACTGAATGTGCTTTGCCTATCAACAAACATACTTGTGAATACAAGAATGGATGTAAAATGTAGCCTAAATGTTACAATAATTCTCAAGTTTTGATTTTTAGTTTTGTTATTGATTTCAGTCCAGACTAAAGGATTATTTTCATAAATGTATTTAAACATTTTCTGTGCTGTATCCTTATTGTTTTAACTTCATAATAATTAAATAAGAAGTTAATATTTGAATGTATATATTCATTATTAATTTACACAATACAATAAGACCAGTTTCTGTACTTTACGACTTTTTTTTACTTCAATTTAGTGAATGTATAGCAGCTGCTTAATGCAGGTTTCACTGCAATGTAGTGTAGGTATTAATGCTAGTGAGCTGAAATAAACATTGTATATTATTAAGTTTTACTAACCGTTTTCAACAATTTCATAAAAACATTTTATTAAATATAGATGTCTAAAAAAATGTATAAATAGAATAATTACATTGCATAGAGAGTTCAATATTAATACAAAAATTGATATCGACTGACATCCCTTGAGAGTTGTACAGTTTATCAATGCACCAGACCAGCTAGTGTAGATAACAAACTCACTTCATATTTTTGGCAGAACACAGTGACAGGTGTTACAGTTTTCATTCTAAAGTACAATACCTCTACTTAGATCTACATAAATTCAAGATGTGGCATAATATCAAAATACCACAAATTAAACTCTAAATGTCATAAATCACACACAGAACTAATGCAATTTGTCAACCTTCAATGATTCTGGATTCAGTGACTGTAATGTACACACAGATTCTCTTGTTTTTCTTAAAAATAATGCATTATGAAATACAGTGAAACCTGTTCAAATCGGAACCTGAATAATCCGGAATTCTGTCTATTTCGGAACAATTTATTGGCCCCAGCGAAATTCATATGTATTATGTGTAATTTTTCCTGAATAAAACGGAAACTGTCCAACGTGGAAACGGAAACTGTCTGCTACTGTTCAAAACGGAAATAATATTTTGTACACACTACTTTAATGTAAACTATATTTTGAAACAGTAAGTGCTTTCAAGGAATGTACGAAATACTAGTAGGTCACTGAAATAAAAACAAGTTTTCTTTGTAAAATTTTTGAGGGTGCGAGGGTGTGTTGGCCTGATGGTCATAAATTTTATTACCCTAATGACTAGGCAGACGAGTCCCTTCAAAGATGTTCAATGCTTCACTCCTGTATACTGTCGTAGCTGGGTAGAACGCAAGTGTATTAGCGATTTCGTGATAAAAAAAAGTTGCGTAAAAATGTTGCACTATCATTAATTGATGAAGTGAAAGTTATCGAGGAAAATGAGAAACGAAGAGTATGGAAAACAATGTTGAAATGTATGAATGGAAAACTCAGGTGTAACTTAACACTTTAAAAAATAAAGGCCGTATCATGAGTGAGTGGCTTGCAGTCAATAATGGTGACATAAAAGGAAAGAGAAAACAAATGGTTACATAGAAATAAATGAACTATTGTGGGAGCGGATTGTTCTTGCCCTTTCATAGTTCTTGCAAATTTCTGGACCTATCCTGCAAAGAAAACCCTTGAACTGGCAAAGAATTCAAGGCTTCTAGGCTTCTAGTCCAATTAAATAATGTGCTGTAATATACAGTACAGTATTATATTATAGTGTTAGATATTAAATTTAGTGTAATTAATAAACTTTACAGTGTTTAATGAGTGAGTTACGATACAATTTATACACGAAATGAGATTTTCATCAAGATCGTTCACCAATTAAATAAGTGAAAGGAAGCTGATTTAACGTCATTAAACGGAATATTTTGTAATTCCTACAATTTGCGGCATGCCATTTTGTTTTTCATTTATGCAAATGATAAAATATTCCATTTTACCTTCACACCTGAATAACACGGAAACCTGTCCACAACGGAAAAAAAATTAGGACCATGCCACTTCCGTCTTGAACAGGTTTTACTGTATTAAATTGCTGCAAAGTTAAAAAAAAAAATATGTCAAAATCACATTTTTTTTTAGCAAAGCAATACTTTTCACAAAAATTATTAAACCTATCCTAATACTGAAGGCTGCAAAAAAGCATTTGAATGCATTTATTAGTACAATATCTCAGACACTATAACGACACCGAAAACTGAATAATGTAAGTTCAATCTGAGACCTGAAATACTACACAAAGGCATAAACCTAGCTTCAACCTGTAAGCTAGTAAATGAAAACTGAATTAATATTACATTCATCTGTTGCCTCTCATCAAGACAATAATAATAATAATAAGTTTTATGGACAGGCCTACTTTGAAATATGACATAGATACCATACAGTTTATAACTTAAACCTAAAATCTACACTAATCAAATCTCATGGAAGTGAAAGATGTACTAACAAAAAGAAAATGGAAAAAGACATATAAAAAAAAAGAACATTTTCTTTGTGCATTTGTGCACAATGCAATACATAAATCTGCATCATAAGTAGAGATACTAGGTGACTTAAGTTAAATCTAGAATTCTACACACATTGTTGGACACAAAGTTTAATTTCTTGGCATTCTTTTACTGAATTCTCTCATGTAACCAAGCAGCAAAAGCTGCCTACTGTAAATTATGTATCATCCGAAACACCTGCATTTTATGTAAAGGAAAATATAACCTCAATTAATCTAGTAAAGTCTAAAGTATCAATTTTACTAAAGAAATAAGAGATTAAAAGTACATTAAACAACATCTTTTAACAAAACCACAGCCTCTAATTAACTAAGAACACAAAACACTTGCTTTAATACACGATATACCCATAAAGCATAGAATCTTCAGCTTAATATGGCATTTGCCCATTACTCTGCATTCACTAACGTTTCAGCCAGTGCAAAGAGACACAAGCCCATGTTAGAGCCAGTGAAGCATATCTGCACATGACAGAAGAAAGCAAGGATGGTTACAAATTGTTACTTGAAGAAGAGGCTAGTTTGTTTTCTTTACTTACACACTGAAACAGTTGTGTTGGGATTCAAGTGTAACCAGTTGTCATCTTGTTCTCGAGTCCGTGGGAGTGTGTTTCTCGAAATATTGGTAGTGATAATAAAAATGAATGTTGTGTGTCACCACTGGACGCATTAAACCCATACATACAGTCTGCTAACATCAATCAAAATATATATAAATACTGTACAGTATTTTCGAAAAGTCCCACACCATTCGACAAATCATAGTACATTTTTTATGCTCCTTCAGGCTCAGAAATGCTAAGTCATGGATTGATGCATCATGTCACCTGGCTTTGTGACTCATGTATGTAGTTTCGCCTCCAGATATGTGAACAGTTTGATGGAACACACACCACAATTGTAATAATTTAGTCCTGTGATGCAGAACTTTACAGACATCCTGTATTTTAAGGAGAGTTTAACGAAATTGGAATTAATATTAAAGGAGGAATTTTTAATTTCTATTAAAACAAAATATCCGTTTGATCTTAAGCCTTTTATACTTCTTGGAAATCATATAAATATATCAACTCCACTCCCCTCCCCCCAAAAAACTACCAATACAGGAGAACAGAGCTGTGTAGAATTTATGGATTTTACAATTCATTCGTAATGAAGAAGAAGATGGTCTTGATGTTCAATGTAATCAATGGTAAGTGATAGTGAAACTGATCCCTTCACATTATGAAGTGTGGATTAACAGTTATCAAAGAATTTTTGTAGTATTTTTTTATTAATTACCATGAAATACATTAACAGTTCCAATTAAACTGATAAAATTCAAAGCAAATGTAAAGTAAAGACACAGTATTGGATCAAGTTAAAATCTGGAAAGAAAACCTAGTTGGTTTGAAATCTTTTGCTTGCTTGATGTCCCTCAAAGAAGAAAGAAATTATTAAAATTGGGGGAATTTTAATTATTTAGTATTTTGGAAGAAAGTTGCATGTCCATTAAAAACAGAGTTTCTTCTCTAGTTCGTTTCTAAAATATAACAGCTTGATATAATAATCTTGGATGTTTACTATCTTAAAGACAAAACTCTTTCTTAAATCAATATAAGACTTTCCATAACAATATGTGTCGTTTTATAATAATGTTCTTTGATTTTAATTACATTGCTTCAATATCCAACCAAACTCAATTAATTATAGGCATTTATTAGGTTAAAGTATCAAGTAAAATTTGTTTATTTTTTATTAGGAACAATTCTCGTGACCATTTGAGAAACACACATTGGCCTAAGTCATTTCTCTATTTAATTACTAGGTCTATATAATAACTGTAGACGAAAGATTGGCACATAATTATCAATCAAATTGAAGATAGTATTTATAAAAATGAACACTTCTCCTTCCTTGCCTGGAATCTTCATTTGTGTACATATACACATTCTCTACAGTAAATACTGCACAAGCATGAATTCTACACTGTTTACTAATATTATATTTTATGATGATGTTCGTATTTTGAATTTTGTTCAAAATATATATTTCTGGAAACTACAAACTCTCATTATAGGTGTAGATAATTAATTATCTTCTGATATTAACAGTTGGGAAGGTAAAACCTGAGTCAAACATTGGTAATGTACCCAGTTATATACAAGTATCCATGCAAATATTGTAATGATGGGTTTCTTTAACAAAAAAAAAAAAAAAAAAAAAAAAAAAAATCATGAAATAGTGCACCACTTCGAAATAGATTCTACAACTGAGTAAATATGCATCTATGTTTCTGCTATAATGCAAATGCCAAATGTATTTGCAATATTAAACTCGTATATTCTTTTAATCTAATGAAAATTACAATTACAGAAAGACCCTGTTTCTGAAAAATTTATAACATTAAAGAAATAACATAGGTAGTTCTGACAGGCCTCTTTTATAAACAATTGATACGAAATTCAAAATTGTCAGAAATGAAGATTTTACAATATACTGTAACATGAAAACATAAATACAGAAAAAATGTTTTTATATGACAAATTCAAAAATAAATATACTATTCCTTTTACACTTTACTGCATTTTTTTTTTTCACTGGAAACAATAAGAAAAGACTAAAAGAACAAAAACACAAATCACTGGATGATATTCTTCCTAATTAAATAAATTCAATCTTAGAATTAATACACACTCAACTCTTTGTAATTTTTCCTCAATTTCAGCAAATAATATATAGGCCTGTACAGTAAAACTTCAGTTAACTAAACCTCTGCCAACTGAAAACCGATTTAGCGGAAATATGTAAGTCATGCAAGCAAATTTTTATAAAGAAATTAACAATTTACAATATTTACTGTATTTTATGAAATAAAAAATTTTCGTACGATATAGGGTACACTGATATTATATTTATTTTTAATTTTAACACTTTAGCAGTTGTCACTAAGCAAGTCATAGGAATGGTGCGAGGGCAGCATGTCCTATTGTCTACACAAGCTGGCTAAACCCATCAGTAGCATTAAACAGGCATGACAATGCTGCCAGTAAAAGATGTGAACAAATACCCAAAACAAAATTTCGGACTTTTTCTTAAAGAAATAGTAAAGATTCAATATTTAGATTTGGTATACTCTACTTACTGTATGTATCAGACACATTTTGTTTTTAAATAGACGTGATGCATTCAAAGATGGGTATGGTTTTATTTTCCGACATTTTGCCTATCTGAAATGGGGTTAGCCTAATTTATTTCAGTTAACAGAGGTTTTATTTACTGTATTTCATGATAGCATACATACACACATATATACACAGAGATACATGTAAGACATAAATATACGAGTAAAAAGTCACTAGAAGCACAATATCAATATCTGCATCAGTCTATAGTTATTTCAGATCAAAGATAACTTTTGTTTCGAAGTTAAACACGTGAAAATGTTCTGTGTCAGGCCTTTACAATGACATTTCACTTATCCTAAGTGTGGGCAGGGGTCGGTTCTGATCAGAAGAGCAAACGAATACACAGTCCTCTTGTGAGAATGAAGGACAGTTTAGAGTAAGGGATATTCATCTCACTGTAGCCCTCTTTACTTATTCTAAAACATTAATAAAGATAAAAATAAGGATTACCAGAATATGTAAAAATAACATCTTATTGAAAATTTCTCTGTGCTTTTGTATTGACTCCATTTTTACTCAAATGACAGAGAAAGGAAGCAATCAGGTATGGAGTATCATTAAAAATAATGCCAATACACATAGTCTATTATTCAATGACCACAATTCGTGTTGTCTTTGTTGAGAATCTCTAAAAGCTCCCTATCTGCATCTATATGATTTTTAACTATTGGGGAATTAAAGTACAAGTGCATGGGAAAAATTCTCAGTCAGAACTCCAGTATATTTCACAAATGCGAGGCATGCATACAGCCTGAAGGTCACCATTTCGAGTCTATAGATGGGTAATTTACTGGCAAACAGCCCTTCATTAACCGGTGTCCATGTAAGCGACAGCAGTTAGCAATGATCGCAAGTAAGTCCCTCACCATATACAGCACAAATTACCAATATACATCAATTTTTATAAAAGGCTGACTGAGATACGTGGTACAGAATAGTAGTTATAATTTTAAAATAAGTTACCTTACAAAAAGATACAAAGTTCTCCTACCAGTTAATTTAAGAAAATGAACTTTGTCGTAAGGTAAAAGCTTTGAGAGACCAACCTCGAAATTCGTTACTAACCTATTATCAAGTCAAATTAATTCAGAAAATTGCCATTTCACCATACTTGCAGAGGCAAAATTCTAAGCAGCTAGAGATTATAACTTGAATCTAGCCTATATCATAAAAGTGGTAACAGATTTCTTTTTAATGTGAATAATGAATATGTCTGAGGAGCAAGCAATAATGTTACAATTCTTCTTTAACTCAGGACCTGTATGGGCATATTAATATTAATTAATAACTGTAAGTTCATAAAGATTAGGAACGCAATATTACTTCGTAAATTTTCTATAAAACTGAAAGTTATATTAAATTGCAAAAGTACTGGCAGCTGTAAGGAAACAGTGTTGTCAATATGAATCATGTACAACAGTTCTGCAAAAATTGAAGGATAAGATGTTTAAAAACTTTAAACCTATAGCAGAATATGATTATCACGCAGAAGATATTTATCTAAGTTTAGAATTCTAATGGAATGTGAAACAGCAAATGACGTGTAATGGACCAAACCACTGGATAGCATCCTCATTAATATTTACGATTTAACTCCTAATTTACAAATATGTATAAGGAGCTGAGAATAATGAACGGCAAGTTGGCAACGTTCACCTTCACCTTGTGTTACAGAGATATTGTACTACAATAAAATGCTATTTAAATGCTGTCAACACGAACTGAAATGTTAACCGTCTTATAAACTAAGACAAAAAGTATTCTTTTCCTATAATGAACTGCAACACTGTGAACATCACACCAAGTCTTCTGATGTAAAATTATTTACTTTCAACTAAAACATACCATCCAGGAATGTCCACTTAATAGCCACCTCGAAAGCCACCTCTGAAACCACTGCCACCGCCACCACCACCACGGTAGCCGCCACCTCCACCTCCTCTCCCATAGCCGCTGAAGCCATAACCTCCTCTTCCTTGGTTGCCATATCCTCCTCTGTAGCCACCTCCACTGCCACCGCCACCCCATCCACCACCGCCACCACGCATCATCTTAGGAGGAGGAGGACCGCTGTTGCCCAACGTGTGGCCGCGAGGTGGACGACGAGTGTTGAAGCCACCCATTCCCATCTGTTCAAGGCCGTGCCGCCCTGCATTCATTCTGCAAAGCTGTTTGATGACGTTCATCACTTTCTCGTCCAGTGGAGACATCTCTGTTACAGACTCTGGTTCACGCGAAGCTCGAACCACCAGACTTTCCAAAACCGGTCGCAGAGCAACTATTGCAGCGGCCACATTAGGTTTCATCTGTAAATTTATCCAATTATCCAGTCGGACCATGTTATCAACATATTCCACTTTGCGTGAACCGAAGAGCAAAAGATGAATGGGTGTAATCATAGTCATTTGCTTGCAAGACACAGCGCGTGTGCGAATCTTCTCCCCGAACACAAAGAATGGGAAAGGGAAGTGTTGTTCCATGTTGCTGCAGTTTACAGATGTCTTGTGGATCAACGCTGCTTTAGATTCTGTTGTAAGAACTTTGCGCTTCTCCTTGTGATAGCAGACATTTGGATATAGACCCATACACATGAGTGCAGTCACCATGTCGAGTTTAGGATCGGGTCCGCCCTGGTAGTTGAATACTGTTGGTACCATTGTCTCTTCCGGAAAACCGACTGATTGTAACAATTCCTTCAGCTGGTTCTTCGCCTCCCACGTGACTCTGAGTGTTGGCATAGAGAGCATCTTGTGGTCACAGAAGGCAGCCTCGGCTTGTTCACCTCCCATTCGAGCTTCTTCCCAAGCTTGGAATGCATTTAACATCGCCACATGATCAGAGTAACGGTTACCAGAAAATGCCTTCTGTTGATAGGTCAATCTTCTGTGATCCATTCCTGTTGTAAACACTTCTGGGAATGTCGAGCTGTTTGCAGCCATTGTTGCCAATGAATCACCACAAAAGAACATGCACCCAAGTATCATCATTTTTCCTAATCTTGGTTCTATTGGCAGTTTTGCCAATATACGACCCAAAGGCGTTAGTTCATCATTTTTATCCAAACATTTCATTTCTCTGAGCAAGACCTCGGCCTCTATAACAGCATCTATTGGTGGCGGTTGGATTGCTTTGCTAAGGAACTGTCCTATCGCTCCAAGACGCAGAAGCTTGATGGAGAGAGCCAACTCATGAAGCGGTGTGCGGAACATTTCTGGCGTCATGTGCTCGTCTAGGCGCTCGAAACGTGCTCTGCTCAGCAAGTGGAAGCAGAAACCAGGCCGCACTCTGCCTGCACGGCCCTTTCGCTGCTCGAGATTGGTTTTCGACGCCCAAACAGTCGCATAATTGGTCATATTATTGTGAGAAGTGAACAATTTCATTTTGGCTTTACAGCTATCTATCACAAACACCACATCATTAATTGTGATCGACGTTTCTGCTATGTTTGTCGAAAGGATGATCTTTGTCACGCCTTCTGGGACCGGCTCGAATACACGGCGTTGATCTTCTCGTGGTAACTGTGAATGAAGTGGGATAACACTATAGCCCTGATTCCCAAAAATTGGATGCTGTTGAAGGTGCCGCATCAGTGCAAAGATAAGATTCCATCCTGGTAAGAAAACCAGGACAGCACCTGCAATGTTCAGTGTTTTTATGTATTTCAACAATTCTTCTATCAGCTCAAAACTCACTTCTTTCTCACTCAGCTGAGCTATTGCGTTTCTTGTCTGTACTGAATACTCCTCAGACACCACCTTATTGAGATTCTCATCTTGTTCTTCGGCACCTACAGTTCCTTCACTATCGTCCTTATCCTTGTTTCGACGCTTACGGTTATCGGCAGGTGGGACAAAGTTCAGCATCTGCACACAGTCTTCAAGAAAATATTCCTGCACTGGATAAGCCCTTCCTTCGATTTCAATAACTGGGCAATTATTGAAATATTCACTAAACAGAGTAGTATCAATAGTAGCGGACATGAGGATAAGTCTCAGATCTGGATAAGTGTGAATCATGTCACGCAAAACAACCATTATGAAATCGCTGTTGACATCACGTTCGTGAATTTCATCAACAATGACATGTGACACTCCTCTCAACCCATTCTCCAACTTTCTAAGCAGTACCCCAACGGTACAAAACAAAATTCCTCCATAGGGTCTTGGCAGACAGGATTCAAAACGTACACTGTAACCAATACTCATTCCTAGTTGTTCCGCTCTCTCATTGGCCACACGGTCGGCTACAGACACTGCTGATATACGTCGAGGTTGTGTTATAACAATATTGCAAAACGCACCTTGTCCAGATTGAATGTAGTCATCTAATATGTACTGGCATACTTGAGTCGTTTTGCCACAACCCGTATTACCTCTGATGATAACCACGGGATTATCGTTGATAGCTCCCATTATGGGACCTTTCATTGCAGCAACTGGAAGAGCATTTCTTTCTTTCACCATGCTTTGAAGCGCAGTATCATTCTGCATTCGCTCTCGAAAACTAGTTCCAAGATCTTCACTGATCTGATCCATTGTTGCTTGGGCCAGAGGACCTTCATCAATATTACAACCAGTCCACGGGTTCCAATTAGGCTGGGGCGGAGACCATGGTACTACACCAGCCGGCTGTGGCTTTGATTCCCTAAACTCATCAATAACATGCGGTGTCAACAGTGATACTGGATTCGCTTCGGTCTCAGATGGAATTACGGGTTTTATCTGCAAGTCTTCTAGCACAGAAAATACTTGTTTTTCCAATTCAGGACTAAGTTGTACTTCGTACGGTTTTAATTGTTCACTTTCCTTGTTTTTCTTCAGAGTACCACTAAACGCCTCAATTACTCCTAAATGAAACAATTGCCGCACTAGAGATAATGCACAACTTTTAGATGCAGTCTGTTTGTTAGATCCTGTCTCTCGACCCATTATGGTTCTTCCTAATTGCTTCACATAGAAACTCATTTCAGCAACAAAGCTTCTAGTATGATCTGGTCCCACAGGCGTGTATTTGTAGTCAGTTTGAATGCGATGCATCTGCATGAACTGATGTAGCTTGGACTTTGCATTATCTACTGTCCAATTACCATGAATGCTTGCATTTACATCTAAATCTTCTGCTTCTTCCACCTTTTGTTGTTCTGCTAATCTGTCGATGTACGTCAGTGGACGGTCTCCATCACGTTGGTAAGGGCGATATGCTTCTCCCATTTCGTTGGGCCCCATTCCTGGTTGAAAAACTGGACGCGTAAGCCCGAGAGATACATGGGGTGCTGTAGGTCCACCTGCTGGTAGTTCTGATGGTGTTGTACCATCAACCGCTGATGGTGTTCCTATTTCCGTTGGCAGATCTTTCGGATTGACAAGAGCCTGACGTACAAGATACTGTACAAAATCTCGTGCTGCATTACTTTGTGCATCCTTTTTGTTTGTGGAATTACCTGCACCAACGTAATCAAACCCTTCTACACGCGCTTCACACAGAAAACGCTGCCGATGTTTAGGACCTGTAGGTCGAACATCGAACTGCGGAGTCACTTTCTGTTTGGTGCACCACTGATGAAAAAAGGACTTTATATCACTCATAATTATAAAGTTTACACTGAAAACATTGACTGAAAGTTCACTGATAGATTAAGAAAACTTTTTTTCGCATTAAATTCTACAATAATACCCTTTTATCGTTCACCGGCACAACGCCATTACACGATGCTTACTGGAATAAATGCGACAGTAATACCAATTGTAAAGAACAAATACTTTTCCGCGTCTCTTCATAAATTCATGTCTTAAGCAATGATCACATCATTCAAAAACTTTTTACGTTTTAATTCATTTAATGCTGATTGTATTTGCTTTTACTGCCTTGTATTTTAGTTGAATATAATATTGATTCTTTATTAAGAGTACAGTTTGTAATGTTGCCCACCCTCACGAGTCCAATTCCACTGCCCGCTAGATTGCTTCCTATGACTGCTTGCTGATTCATTCCGTTGACGTACAACCAGAGAATATCCGTGCGTTTTTTTTTTAAAGCAAGACGTAAAGCGCTGGTTAAACTCAACGAGTTAGACTCTTTCTATTTCGTTGGTTAAACTATAAAACGTTTTTGAAAGCGCTGCAGTTCTTTTATTACATTTGCTTCACCATCGCTGCAGCAAATCAAAACATCGCTTACGAGTTTGCTGCATCATGGCGGAATGCGTGTTTTGGTCTTTTGCAACGTTTATTATTGTTAAAATCGTCTAGTAATAATAATTCCATGTCATTATCATGGAAGTCGAAACTATTTAACATGTTCGGTTCTTTTAAGGTTAAATTTATTACTGCGGTAATAGAAGCCAATATTAATTGTCCACTATTTTGCAGTCAGCTGACCTAATTGCGTTTTTTTTCGACGGTCATTTTGCTGCAGCAAAGGCATGAAGTGAAGCGCTTGTAAAAAAAAAATGCAGAGCCAGAGAGCGTGGCTCGCGCGAGCCCTTTGTTATATATTTTTAGAACCCTGTGTTAAAATAGATGGCGAGAAAAAAATTAATAAAATAATCTCTCCTTATTTATTTAGGCCGGTTACACACTATACCGAGAGATGTGTAATGTGAAATGTGTGCCGAGAAATGCGCGAGCGAGGCGAGACAGCATTGTCTACACACACAGCGCCGAGAAATGTGTAATCGAACCAAAGAATACAGAATAGAAAATAGTTGCCAGTGTCGCGCGGTAGCCATCTTAATTTAACCTACCATTGTATTTTTATGGCGTAGTTGTGTTGTTTTAAATTTTTTGAGTAATATTTTGATAAGTTTAAATACGTCGATCTGGTGACAGGGGAAATAAAGAGTCCAAGAACTTACCTGGAATAACCTATCATGTGTATGTATGAGAGTGTAATGATATATACGTAAATATCCGGAGTTGTTATCATCTGTAGTTATTAATATTTAAATTTATCTTGTGTTACAGCTTTTCAAAGGACCTTGAGGTTATAGATATTCGGACACCTCGTGTTGTCGTTGCAGCACAATTTGTTCCAGTCACTTAAGGGAGGAGGATATGGATTATACGACCTTATTATATATGTATCAGAAAGGGGGCTGTGCTGTATATGTTTGCACCACGAAGAACCAAAGGTTAATTAGATGAACATTACTCTGATAGTTAACCATAATAATATTAGTATATCTATTCACTACTGTGTATAAAGTAGGCTTGTTATGTTCTATGAATTATTGTTTTCAGGAAGGAAGGAGAGTAAAACGGAAGTTTGCTGAAATCATTCTCTCCCTCTGTCTACTGCAACAGTTGTAGACGAAGTTGGGACCACCATTATGCCATTGGAAGTTGATACTGAAAATGAAATTCGGGTTCTATCGAAGAAGAATAAGGAAGTTAAGGAAAGGATAGTTTTGTGTACAAAAAGAGAATAAGACATTGCAACAGTATAAATGGCGAGTGGTAAAATCAGTGGGTGACTTGAAAGATGTGTTGAAAACTGTGAAACAGAAAATCTAGTTTGAATACGAGTTTTATGATATGCCACGTTTCATTTCAAAGACTTTTGTATCTCTTCTCAAGAGACATATGAAAGGTTAATGGTAAAAGCAAAAGAAACAGTGCGATGAAAACGTACATACCGGTAACAATTAATTTTCTTTCCCCTAACAAAAAAGAATTTGATACAGCTCTTCCTAATCTCGGACTCTATACAAATGGTACAGTATCGTAAATGGAGTTCATTGTACAGATAAATGAGATATTCATATTCTTAGCATAATATAAATAAAATGTTAATATACAAATAATTGTGTTTTTGTCTATTTTTATTATGTAGTAGCCTAAAGTTTGGACCTTATAAATCATCCAATTTCTTAATAAAAATATAGCAGTGGATCAATTCAAGAACCGACAGTTTAATAATACTAATAAGGTAAGTAGTTTACATAATTTCGTGGTGCAAAATAAAAATTAATGAAATATAACTTTTATTTTCTTTGAGAAGTTAAATTTTGGTTGTTACTCCATTACCATGAAAAGAAAGAGATTTATATTGCATAAAACTGCAATAAGTGTATTTGACAGACTCTTTGATGCGAAAGTGGCTCTGAAACGATGCGTTTTCAATTTTTTTTTTCTCGGCCTTCAGTAACTATTACAATGTGGTCATAATAGAGGCGGTGTTAGAGCTTCTTTCATTGCACCCAATTATATAAAATATTTGGAAAAATTATCAAAATCAGACGCAATAGTTTCAGCGCGGATTACTAGGGAAATGACCAGTTTTCATAGTATTGCATCTTGGACCTAACGAGTGTTATATTTGTAACAAGTGAGGGGAGCTACAACAATCCATTAAAATACAGAAGAATCAAATTTGTATAATTTTAATAAGTGTGAGCTACAAAATCGCATTAGAATACGCAAGTATCAAAAGATTTTTATCCTGAAACTACAATATTTGTGAATGCAAACCAAAACCATGTTTTTACCATATTATCACAGTCTACTATATACAGTCACGAAGCTTGAGTTTTGAGGGTGCTAGAAACAATAGACTGTGACGGTTCTATTTTGCATTGCCTATAATGAGGCGATATTAGCGATCCTAGTGGTGAGCAACTATCTAATGTTTGCATATTTACTACGTATTGAGCTTCGCGACTGTATATACTAGACTGTGATGATATACAACTCGCAGAAGCCAGTAAAACGAAAGAAAATTGTGCCTTTCTTTGGTGTAATTTTTCTGGAGAAATACCATTATTCCCTTACTATATTAAACGGCATGTAGGAAATTGTATTTCACTTTATCGCGAAACGGAATGATATTGTTCACTTTTTCATGTATGTATGTATGTATTTATTTACACTGCAAGTGGGCATGCTCCCGGTGGCAGTGGTATACACAATAAAGAAATGATAAGCAATACACAATAAATTTACAATACACAATAGGCCTACAATTTTATACACAATATAATTTAACACAATAATGATAAAAACATTACAACCTACATTATTATGTATAGGCCCTACATAAGTTTCAATAGGCTTTCACTTTACTCTCATCTCACTCACTGTAGTGGCACTATGACGCATTTCACTGACACTTTAGCACACATTTCACTGACGCTATAAATTATCACTGATCGGAACTATTCACTGCACTGTAAAACCATAACTTCACTGACTCACCTCGCTTCACTGATACAACAGTTCAAATAAGTCAAATAATTACACCCTTATGCATACTGTACTTATAAACAGAACTACATTTAAACTAAACATTTCTAGTCTAAGACCCTCTTACACGCTATTTTTAAATAATTTACAATTCAAACCAAGGAAGTAACTCGTCAGGCTAAATAAATACATGTCACCTTAAAAAAATTAAATGTTAAATGTCGCCTTAATTTTAATTTGCACTTTATACATAACTTTTTAAATTATTCTTGAATCTTCTTAAGGAAGGACAGCCCTCAAAGACCGCTGCAGGTAGGTCATTCCAATCATTTATAGTTCTATTTAAAAATGAGAATTTACCTACATCCGTTTTCTGTTTCCTACATTCGATTTTAAAATCATGATCGTTCCTACCATAGTACGTTTGCTTTTCTAACCGAGCCGTTATGTCTACCCATGCTTTCTGACCTAGATGTGCTCTATACAATGGTGTTATTCTAGTTTTCCTACGTCTGTTTTCCAAAGTTTCCCATTTAAGTTCTTTTATCATATCGTTTCCATCTTCTGTTTTACCTTTAACAAATTTAGCTGCCCTATACCGGATTCTTTCTAAGGAATTTATCTGATATATTCTATAGGGATCCCAACATGTAGTTCCATATTCCATTAACGGTCGCACTAACGTTAGATATGCTATTTCCCTCGATTTGGGGCTAGCCTTTCTCAAGATTCTCATAATAAAGTGAAGTGCCCTCCATGCTTTACCCGTAACATTATCAACATGCTCTCCCCAAGAAAGTTTGGAGTATTACAACATTGTACTTGCGGAATTACAACACCACTGAATTCGTAATTAAGACTAGTTTCCTCTCGGGTTTTACAAAATGTTATAGATTTACTTTTAGAACCATTTATTTTCATCCTATGCATTAACGCCCAGTTATAAATTTTATTCAAGTCTGTTTGAATAGCATCTACATCTGAATTATTTCTAATCTTTCTATAGATAATGCAGTCATCTGCAAATAGCCTCACATTTGATGTAATATTCTGGCATAGGTCATTTACGTATATTATAAAGAGTAATGGACCCAGAATGCTGCCCTGTGGCACCCCTGAACTTATATTTCCAATTTTCGATATTTCATGACCTACTTAACTCTCTGGGTTCTATCTTTTAAGAATTCTTGAATCCACAGCACCACTCTTTTATCTATTCCTAGCCTACTTCACTTATCTATTAATATGTCATGTGGCATCAAATCAAATGCTTTCGAAAAATCAATCACAAGTGCATCAATTCTTCTGCCTCTATCTACCTCTTCAGCTAGATCCTGAATCAGCGACGTAATTTGACTATCACATGAGAAGCCTTCCCTAAAACCATGCTGGCGGTTGTAAAACCGGTCTTTCGCATTTAGAACATGACGAATATAATCCGATATCAAATGCTCCATGACTTTACATACGACAGATGTAAGTAATCGGTCTGTAGTTTCCGACATATAATTTATTTCCACCTTTATGTATGGATACCACTATAGCTGATTTCCAGTCACATGGAATAGCTGCATTGTTTATGGAAACATGAAATATACGCATTAAGTATGGAATTTTGGCCTCGGAACCTAATTTAAGAATCTCTGTAGCAATACTATCTGGTCCTCATGACCAGGAACAGCATTCTCTTCAGTCCCATAATGCAACCCCTTCATCACGAGTACAATGAAGAAAACTGAATCCTTAATAAATTATCGTGTTGACTAGCAAGTAATACATACAGTAATATCTAATATAAAATCATATATTTTCATTGTTAAGTATTATGAGATCACGAAGTCATATTTCATTCGTAGCCAATATTATGTTGACATTGCAAATTAGAAACCTAACCTAATTAATGTCTGATTAAATCGGTTATCTTCTTCCATATTTATTTTCTTCTTTTATTTGAAAACCTCCCCGGAATAAGGACATAACGAACAAAACTGTAAATTCATGTTTCAATAGAAAGGAAAATTATTTCAGGAGCATATTTATTAGTGCTATATTTACTATCACAATCATTTCACTAAACAGGGATAAACATTTATTCAGCCATTGAGTTCAATAATTTGTTATAAATAAATGCTTTAACATTTCTTTTCCTACCTACAGTAGCGTGCAAATTAATCCAAACAACGTAATTACTTATGCAAAAACACCCAAACGGGATAAAAAAAGGATCTAAGACATACCTCAGCAATCTATGTGGCCTCCCTTGTTCCTAATAACAGCTCTGAGACGATTTGGCATGGATTCCACTAATTTCCCACAAATATTCTTCATTTCTTCATCGCGAAACCATACACCATCTTCTCCTTTGTAGAACAATCCAGTTTTTGCATTCTTCTTTTGAAAATTGACCACAAGTTCTCAATGGGGTTGATGTCGGGTGAGTTGCCTGGTCAGGGGAGTACCTGAATATTCTTCTTGTTGAAGAATTCTGTAGTTTTTCGAGATGTATGGCATGGTTCCAGGTCTTGTTGGAACACACCTCTGCCATCCGGAAATGATTTTTGCAGCTGGGGTACGATTCTGGTTTCCAATAAGTGAATATATTTGTCAAAATTCATCATTCCCTTGATAGGTATTAATGCTCCAGGCCCTTCATGTGTAAAAGAACCCCAAAACATTACTTTAGGGGGGTATTTGGATGCTTGTTGGAGATAAGCTGCTGTTACTTTTTCGGATCCTTTCCGTACGTAAGAAACACGGTGGCCGTGGACCTCGAAATGAGACTCATCAGAAAAAAATACATTCTTCCAGTCATTCACTGTCCAGTGTTGATGTAATTTGGCCCACATTAAACGTTTTTTGCACATAACAGGGGTTAGCAGTTGCTTCTTAATAGGCTTACGAGCCCTTTGTCCAGCTTCCAAAAGCCTACGCCGCACTGTTGTGACGTGAATATTCGCCGCCAGTGGTAGCCATTATCTCGCGGGTTAAGTCGACAGCAGTTAGTCTAGGATTTAATTTACTTTTCCTGACAAATGATCATCTGCAGGTGAAGTCTTCATTTTCCGGCCACAGTTTCCTTTTTTCTGGGGTGTGATGGATCCAGTATCCCTGTATTGTTTTATGATCGAATTAACAGTAGCCAAACCGATGTGACAATCTGCAGCAATTTGCCTCTGTGTCATAGAAGAATGCTCTGCTAATGTTATCATTTTAGACCGTTTTCGTGGAGTTGTATCCATTTGTGAAGACGACAGAATGTACACAGGATTGCAGTATTAAGTCTTCAACACAACTGAAATGCTTATAAGTACAAAACGACAGGCAAAATGTCACATATTATAAAAAAAATAACGACAGACCTTCAACAATGGAATTACACGTACTACAGATGTCAATTAAAGCGGTATGAGCAGCTGTGATGCCAACAATGACAGAAAATGTAAAAATATGTCGTGTTCGGATTAATTTGCATGCTATTGTACATCACATATTTTAATAATTTTATGTTACATTCCTTTTTCCGACGATGTCTTCAATTTAGTATTATTATAGTTATTGTCTCGTGTATCATACTTATTTGTACGACACCGAAAATTTTTAATGGCCGATCTGACATATTAGAACAATTTTTCTGTTTTCTGAATTTAAAACAGTTGAAAAATGTTTTCCCGATATCTGTGTGTACTCGTAATCGTTGACAGAGGTCGAACGTGTCTTGAAAAATTCGCTGGGCTAGCGATCAGAGCGAGAAATGTGTTTACCTCACACGAGGTGAGCGAGAAACTCGTTGTAGTGTGTGACGTTCCATTTAAAACAATGCTTTCTATCTGACGCATTTCTCGGCGCACATTTCACATTACACATCTCTCGGTATAGTGTGCAACCGGCTTTAACCATCTCATATTTCACATTCTGCTAAAGCGATCAATTGAAAATATAGGAATTTAATGGTATCCCGGCTGAGAAATCATTGCCTCTACACTGGCAGTTTATTGCTTTCCTCAGCTTAGCTGAACCCACCAATGAACGAAATGGCAGTTTGGAGCCCATTTTGAACATAAAAATTATTATTGTTACTATTATCGTAAAATGTAGATGAAATTATTGGGATCATCAGTGCGGTTTTCGGCGTAATAGCTCGACTATTGATCAGATTTTTTGTATTCGACAGATATTGGAGAAAAAATGGGAGTATAAGGGTACAGTACATCAGTTATTCATAGATTTCAAAAAGGCATATGACTCGGTTAAGAGGGAAGTATTATATGATATTCTTATTGAATTTGGTATTCCCAAGAAACTAGTTCGATTAATTAAAATGTATCTCAGTGAAACATACAGCGGAGTCCGTATAGGTCAGTTTCTATCTGATGCTTTTCCAATTCACTGTGGGCTAAAGCAGGGAGATGCACTATCACCTTTACTTTTTAACTTCCCTTTAGAATATGCCATTAGGAAAGTTCAGGATAACAGGCAGGGTTTGGAATTGAACGGGTTACATCAGCTTCTTGTCTATGCGGATGACGTGAATATGTTAGGAGAAAATACACAAACGATTAGGGAAAACACAGAAATTTTACTTGAAGCAAGTAAAGCAGTCGGTTTGGAAGTAAATCCCGAAAAGACAAAGTATATGATTATGTCTCGTGACCACCAGAATATTGTACGAAATGGAAATATAAAAATTGGAGATTTATCCTTTGAAGAGGTGGAAAAATTCAAATATCTTGGAGCAACAGTAACAAATATAAATGACACTCGGGAGGAAATTAAACGTAGAATAAATATGGGAAATGCGTGTTATTATTCAGTTCAGAAGCTCTTATTATCCAGTCTGCTGTCCAAAAATCTGAAAGTTAGAATTTATAAAACAGTTATATTACCGGTTCTTCTATATGGTTGTGAAACTTGGACTCTCACTTTGAGAGAGGAACATAGGTTAAGGGTGTTTGAGAATAAGGTGCTTAGGAAAATATTTGTGGCTAAGCGGGATGAAGTTACAAGAGAATGGAGAAAGTTACACAACACAGAACTGCACGCATTGTATTCTTCACCTGACATAATTAGGAACTTAAAATCCAGACGTTTGAGATGGGCAGGGCATGTAGCACGTATGGGCGAATCCAGAAATGCATATAGAGTGTTAGTTGGGAGACCGGAGGGAAAAAGACCTTTAGGGAGGTCGAGACGTAGATGGGAGGATAATATTAAAATGGATTTGAGGGAGGTGGGGTATGATGATAGAGACTGGATTAATCTTGCACAGGATAGGGACCGCTGGCGGGCTTATGTGAGGGCGGCAATGAACCTCCGGGTTCCTTAAAAGCCATTTGTAAGTAAGTATTATCGTAAAATAACCATTACCGGTACTTCTCTTCTTCTGCACCATATCTCTTTGCTGGCCGCCCCACTCTTTTTTTGTTTGTTTTTGCGAATTCTTTGTTAAATTGCCAACACACCATGTTTACTATTTTCGCTTAGGCTAGATTGCTCTTGCCAGCTCTCTCCACCCTCTCCTACTAACCATTTGAGCTTACGTCATAAAATAAGATTCCTACTTAAGCTCAATGTGCATATGGTTGAGTGTAAAAAAATTCATGCTGTAGTTATTTCATGCTCTATTGGAGAAGGCAAGAAAGTCACAGATATCTGGAGGCGAGCTGCTGAAGAGGTCAAGGTCTGATGCAGGCTGCTGTGCCACTGAAGAAAAATATATTCTATGCTACCAGCGGCGGTTCCTCTATATGAGCACAGGAGCACGTGAACACCTTAAAAACCAGCAATAATCATACGTATTACTGTATTAATATTATTACCAGTGCATCTATTACTTTCAAATGCGCAATGACATTCCTACATTTTTCATTTCGAGAGAATGTCCCATTCGTGTGTCGTGTGTCTTTAAATCTCCTTTGGACTGGTTGACAGCAGCTCGCACAATTTTCCTCTGTACTGTTTTCGCTGTAAGAAAAATCCTAATGTAAACACAAGCACGTGGCTGTCATACCCGTGATTGGCTCCCAGTCGAAACACTCACACGGCGCAGGAAAATATAGTCCGTATTTGGAAACTATCATCTTGTATTATTTGAAAATAAAAAATTTAATTCTAGTTGTTAAATACAATGAAACATATAACTTCACTCATATGTAAAACGATATGCAAAAGAAAAGCTACTTTTATATTTTGTTATGTACTATGAACGTGGATGAATACAAACAGTAATACCGAAGTAGTCTGTTCTTGTAACAAGCTGGCGTCACTTGAGCTCGTAGTTGTTCTCATAAGCACGTGGTACTGAAGTATGGCTTCTGCATCCCCGGTGTGTGTGGTTATTAAACATAAGAGTGGAAACCCTCTCAAAAGAGGAGAAAAACAAATAGTCTTAAATGTATAAACTTATAATAAATTATGTGAGTTTTATTTAGAGAAATTATAAAGTAATTGTTTCCTAAGCAAATGAATGCATAGTAGTGAGGTTAGGCCTACTTGACGAGTAACGGGAAATGTTTAACATGAAACAGAATGTACAACAGTAGGCGGGAACACGTACTGAGAATCTATGGCGCCAAACAGTGGCCAGTGAAGCCTCACTTCAGTCACGTGCCATTGTTTACATTAAGATTTTTCTTACAGCAAAAAGATTATAGCAGGGTGGAATAGCCTCAGGCGAGAATATTTTCTGGTTTGTTACAATGGTTACAATAGCTCTGGCTCGCACAGGTCTTAACGTGCTAGTGACAGAGAAACAGAGATGCTCCATCTCTCTTGGGTCTGGCATCCTGTTCCTTTCTCCCTCTTTCCTCATTTTCTCTCTTTATTTTTTCTTTTCAAAATACCATTATGCGCGGGGGCTAATTCTGTTGTCTTTTGTTCAGCAAAGTAAGGAAAATACAAGCTGCATTGGTGCATATTGAGAGTTGAAACAGTAACATTTCAAGTTTGGAAACGGACGTGTGTGAAATTGTGAGTGTGTTAAATTAAAAGAGGATTAAAACATTCCTCCGTAACACCATGACAGAAGACCGATTAAGTACATTGGCTATGTTGGCAGTGGAAAAAAAAAACTTCTTAACAAGATTAAAGACTTCAATAATAAAGTTATTGATAAGTTTGCATCTCTCTAAACTAGGCGCATGGAGTTTCTCTACAAATAAATCCAGATCTTCAACACCATCTACAATAGCAGTGAAGATGAGTCCTATGAATTAATTTTACTCTACTCTTGTTTAATGGTTTTAATTTTGGTTTATATGCGTAGATTTGGTGCATGAATATTAGAACTCGTTTATCTCTGACACGTGACTCAGCTATACGAGAATATATCAGTGTGTTCATTACTCATATTTTTTTGTGAACACCCATACAAGAAAGGCACGAGCCGCCACTGTATGCTACCATATTACAGACAGTCCTCCATTCGATACTGTTCACATTATAACCTCTGATTACATAAAAATCTAAAAACAGCATTTTTTTAGACATATGATAATATGAAGTTAAATTATAACACGTAACTGCACAATGCCTAAGTGCAATAAAAGTTGAATGATTTCACAGGACTCTTAAACACTCATAAGAACACATTTTCCATTGCACAAACACCTTTCCAACTATTCTTTTAGGTCTACATGTTCTAATGATGGGGAATTCTGACCTCTCAATTGCACAAATGCTTTAGCCTATGTCAAAAATGTAAAAATAGAAGGAGAATTCTTTAATGAGCCAGTCATCAAAACTGAAGTCGAAATGTTCTCATGTGGACTTCAATAAATCATGAAGCTCGTCAAACCATTAAAACTACAATGCAAAACAACCATCTTTGTCCACAAAGAATTCTCAATTTACACATGTGTTTGTCAGAATCAATAATCAAGGAACCAATAGAACTTCCTATGATGGTCTATACCCTGTTATACGAAGAACCAATATACATTTCATTTTAAATAATTTTTTTATTTAATTTATTGTATTCCATAAATGTTACATCAGCATTGTAGCTTTGAGATGTAAAACAAGTAAAAACTATACAAAAATATATAATACGATGAAAGAGTAATGGAACGGAGAAAAACTCTCTCCGGCGCCGGGATTTGAATCCGGGTTTTCAGCTCTACGTGCTGATGCTTTATCCACTAAGCCACATCGGATACCACCCTGGCGTCGGACAGAATCGTCTCAGATTAAGTTCCAACTCTTGGGTTCCCTCTAGTGGCCGCCCTCAGCACTACGTCATAGATGTCTATGAACGTAGGACCGACACATGTGCTGTGGTCCACTCGTTATGAGTGACTAGTTGGCCGGGATCCGACGGAATAAGCGCCGTCTTAAATCATGAAGTAATTTACGCATATCATATATATTATTTTAATGTACCGAAGTACATGTAGAGCTGAAAACCCGGGTTCAAATACCGGCGCCGGAGAGAATTTTTCTCCGTTCCATTACTCTTTCATCGTATGATGACGCAGAATATCTGCATGGAAATATCATATGTACTTCGGTACATTAAAATAATATATAAAAAATATATAAGTTAATACCGTACACAGTAAGTAAGCAGACTAAGTAAGTTCCTTCACAATCTTAAACAATTCATCAGATGAGTAGCAGCTATGTATATGGAAATAATTTGTTAATTATTTTCTAAACTTTTTCTCTTCGACCTTCACAGCTTTAAGATTATTAGGCAGTGCAGTGAAGACTGCATCACATGAACAGTGAACTCCTTTTTTTATTACAGCCGAGACTAATAGAAGGTAGATTTGTGTTTTGTATTAAAATTATGAATATTTTGATTAGTAATAAAAGTATGTTGATTTTATACATAAAACATCACCAGGGAAAAAATGTACTCATAAGGTATGGTCAAGATTTCTAAATTTTGGAAAATCTTTTTAGATGATGTCCTTTTATGCATGCCTGTCGTTATTTTCTGGGCTTCTTTTTGTATAGCAAGAATATGTTCAGGTTCAGATGAGTCAGCCCGAAATATTAGTACATATTTCATTGTAGTATTATGTAGGCCTATGCAAAGTATGCTAGTTTAAGGGTGTTTACACCACCAACAGAAAATAAGGATCTTATTGCATAACAGGCAGAATTTAATTTAGAAGTGATATATTCTCTGTGTCTTTTACAATTTTATTAAAGACTAGCCGTACCAGTGCGCTCCGCTGCACCCGTTAGAAATAAATATAAAGTAATTACATAATTAAAATAGGACATTTGATCCAGGGAACATTCGTGTTTGATATAAGGATAAATCGTTTATTATGTTACTTAATTTAAATTGTATTTGCATAATTAAAATGCGATCATTTTGATCCAGAGACCACTCATTTGGTCATAAAAATTATTTTAGGAAATACAGGAAACGAATGTACAGAATAGTCTATCAAGTTTTCTGTGCATAAGAAGCTATTTTAATCTTACCTGTCCTCGATTCACTCAGAAGTTAGTGTAATAACATTATAGCATTATGTCCATCTAGAGAAACTACACTTTCCAATGGTGAATTAATAATTAATTATACAAATCGGTTAATTTAACTTCTGATATTACTTCATACAAACACAGAAACATTATCTGTAGGCTATCTTTCATAGCTTTCGATTGTTGCTGTCCAAGGCCCCTTATAGACGAAGTCATTTGTTTTTTAATTCATTACACGGCCTTAGATGGCAGTTATTTTAATTTTAAAACCCATTTATCTCATTAAATATCAGTCCTATCAAAATTTTTCAAGGAATAAAACTTATCGGAAATTATTTTTAAAGAAACTTTTGTTATGTAACATTTTTCACAAAAATCAATTATAAGCGAGATATTTCGATATATTTAATTCAGGCCCCCTTATAACCCCCATTTTAAATAATGTATTTTGAATGCCATATAGGCTAAAATCTAAGTTACAACGAACTTAATTTATATTCCAATTTTCATATAAATCGGTTCAGCCATTATCGCGTGAAAAGGTAACAAACAGACAGACAGACAGACAGACATGCAAACAAACATTTCAAAAAAGCGATTTTCGGTTTCAGGGTGGTTAATTATATATGTTAGGACCAATTATTTTTGGACAATCGAAAATTACCAGAAAAATTTCGGCTACAGATTTATTATTAGTATAGATGAAAACATTTAATACCTCACTAACCACTTCAAGTCTGCCTACATCCTATCATCTGATGATCATCACAATCTCTTCAGCCCTCAAATGAAGGAAAAGTGGAGGAATTGCAGAGAAACCCTAAAAGTCACGTAATGGTAGGACAATTGGATATGCAGTCCAATACAGAACCAAATATAATTGCTAAGGGATATGTAGCTACATATATCAGAGCTAATGAAAGAAACAAAATAAATTTAAAAAATCGTTAGGCTACTTTTGAGTTCATTACTACTGGGTGTTCATTTCAAAGTGTGTCATGACGTCACTGTTTGTGAGTCAGCGATTTGAAGCTAGTTTCAGCTTTTATGTCAGAGAAGTTGCCTATTAATCAAGGCCTTCAATCTGAACTTAAGAACGTGTGCGGTATAACTTGAACGTTGTAGCAACAGATGGTGGTCTGTACGGTCTGTGTGCTACCATAACCTCTTTCGAACTGTTTTGTGCGGCCAAGTCGTACCCAGGGTATTTGTTATCATCGGTTGCGTACGGCAACATTCCACAACACAAATCAAATGCTCCGTGTCCATGTTGACCGTCGAAATTAATGTCAACAAATACGTAAGTAATCGTCTTAACCCTCTCCCCATATCCCGACAGTAAGGAAAAAACTCACCTCAGTACGTGTTTCCAAACAGTTTACATTCCTGCCACTGCAGGTGTTACCGTACGTATCGGTAAGTACTCTTCAGAATGAACACCGTACTTGGTAGGCAACTTCTCTTGCATATAGGTATTACGCCTTTGCGGAGATGTTGGAAGATTGAATTCTCTAGGGTCATCGGCTAGCCACATGATGTCATATAGCGAGCCATGACACACTTTGAACTGAACACCCAGTATAGTATTTCACATTTTTGAATTCAATAAAGATCTATTAATTCTGCATTAAATTTGTTACATGTTACATCGTCCCCACATATAAGGTTATTCAAAAGTAAGTTCCCATTTTGAAACAGCTGCATCTTCTGTACATATCAGCAGTTTGGTTCATATAGGCATCATTACTGTTTAGAAGGTTTAGGATTTTTTATCAATGCGTGTTTCATTGCTAATTTAATTTATTGGTCTGACCCAATATTTTGGGTTTGCCCTGTGACACAGAATAGCTCACAATAAAATTTAAAATTATATAAACAGGTTTCAGACAAAAGTGATTAAGATATAAGAAAAGAAATAGAACCAAGTATAATTTAAATTGAATGTACGCCATAAAGATGCTGACGAAATATCGCTACAGTCGTCAGCTTGTAACTGTGTCATACTTATATAAACAGTAATTATTGTTCAGAATAGAAACGGCAGTAGGTTTTGTAGTTTTAAGTTACATTTCATAATAGGATCGTATTTCTATGGAGAAATTGAAAATGGACCAACAAAAACAGTGACGGCATTTTCTGAACAGTTGGCCTTCTAGATCACCAGACATAAAACCAGCTGACTACTGGTTATGGGGTTATCTAAAAGAAAAGGTATTTCTTAGTACATGTGAGGAAGTGAAACAGTCAATATCGAATGTCATTGAAAACATCTCTAGGAATGTGCTACTAATGCCATTTATAGCATAAAAGAAAGACTATTTCTTACTGAACAACACGGTGGTGGTCATATTTAATTTTTTCGTGTTTTAATAAAATCCCATTTCTTTACGAACAAATTGGTGTTTTTATTTTTGTGGAATCGAAAAATTTGACAAACTTATTATCATTTCAAAATGAGAACTTACTTTTGAATAACGCTATAAATTGAGTTATAGATATGAAGTGTGAATAAGATTTGTCCAATAATTTAAAAGAAATCATCATATACTGACAGACAAATGGACACAAGTTATCAAGGATGCTGAAAAAGTCTGCATAATTTAAAAATTTTTTAAGCATCGGAATACTTTTTCCTTTACTTCGTATAATGAGAATGTGAAAAGAAGAAAAAGTGAATAACACTACTGAACATTGTAACAAATTCAAGGAGGGTACAGTAAAAAAAATTAATCTCTGAATACATGTTCCGCTCATATAGAGCACTGGATATGGAAAAAGAGGAGTTTCTATTTACTAGGCCTATTATAAGAATGGAATGTTGTTGTTGTCTAGTGCCTTGCATTTGGCAATGAAGCCATCAGCAGTCGTGCTTTCCAATACTTTTGAACTGTAGTTTCTTCTGATCTTAATGCTTCACAGGTCTTCAAGTGGTCTTTATTCATTTCTGCTGGATCGTTACGCAGGACACATATGGGTGAAGCTGAGATACCTATTCTGTAGAGATGACCTGCTAGACAGTCATGATTTGTCAATAGTCTGAAGGCTGCAACTGCTGTTTTCCTTGGTCTCTGGGGGATTATATCTGGGTTGGGAAGTAGTATAATCCATTTTTTGTCTTTAGCATTTGATTCTATTTCTTGTAGGTATGAATGAGAAAATTTTGTAGTGATCAAGAGTTTTATTGAGGAATATGAGAAATTAAATTTAGATTTTTGTTTTATTGTTGTGCCTTTCTTGGCAAGTGTGTCTGCGGTTTCATTCCCCATGACTCCACAGTGTGCTGGAATCCATTGGAGACGGACAATCTTATTAACTTTTTGGAGTTGTGTCAACATTTTGTAGCATTCTCTTATTTTTGTTGACTTCTTTGTAGCATTTGAACATATTCCCTGAATTGCAGCTTTAGAATCTGAAAGAATTACTGTCTTGTTATATTTATTTAAGGGAAGATTTAATAATTGTCGGAGAGCAATGTGTATAGCCTCTATTTCACCATCATAATTTGTTGTGTCTCTGCCAACAGAATGATAAAAAGAAAAATGTGTACATGTAACTCCAGCTCCAGTAAGGTTTTCTGTGGTTGATCCATCAGGAAAAATGGAATGTATATTTCATCATTCAGAAATATTTATTTCCATGGCAAATGTAAAAGTTACAGTTGAGATCAACAAGTTTAACAAACACTTACCTGGTTGAAGTAGGTGGAAGAAATAACATGAACACATGTTTAGTCATTAATTGTTGGAAATTACGTCATTTCTTTATAGTTACAATTGATAATGCTTAACATCGACCACATTATCTTCAAAATGTATTCTTGATACTATACAATATTATTTTTCACAACATCAGTAAATTCTTTAACAACATATGGTATTTAAAATGTTCTTTCTTTCTTTTTTTTTTTTTCTAATTAAAATGGTACCGGTAAACTTCAAACCATTTTAGCTAAGTATCCTTCTTACAATGTTTGGTGACGTATACACGTCCGTTGATGTGACATATTAATGAATTTAAATACTATTATAGTCACAATCATGCCATGGTATGAAAGAAAAATTTCACAACCTCGAGCGGGAATTGAACCTGCGACTTCCTGTTCTCCGGTCAGGCGCTCTACCACTGAGCTATCGAGTTCGTCTCACGCCAAAGGCTTGGAATTATCCTTTCACGTCATCAAACATCGTAAGATGAAGATTACATTTGTAAAGTTTCTTTCAACCCATAAGCAGTGCTGACTAGATCAGACGCTATGGACAGTACTCTATAACAGAGTCGCCAGTATGAAAGGATAATTCCAAGCCTTTGGCGTGAGACGAACTCGATAGCTCAGTGGTAGAGCGCCTGACCAGAGAACAGGAAGTCGCAGGTTCGATTCCCGCTCGAGGTTGTGAAATTTTTCTTTCATACCATGGCATGATTGTGACTATAATAGTATTTAAATTCAATAAGTATCCTTGTTTGAAGATGGCACTTTAATGTGATTCTCCTCCCTTTTTATCTTCATCTTTTTTATCTTCTTCTTCTTCTTCTTCTTCTTCTTCTTCACATATTGGAAAGGGACTCTGGTAACTGCAGTTCCTTTTCTAATTTTAATTTTTACCATTTTATTATATGGTACCAGTATGTTGTTATCGTTATTAAAGTTTAGATTTAATATAGCATGAGACTCACAAGTCTTTTCAGCACCTTTTCTACATAATCCACTACCCATCCTTGGTGTTTTAATAGTCGCCATGCCATTTTATCGTAACTTTCATTTTGTAAAAAGAAGGAATATTTTCTCAGCTTCTATGAAGGACAATGGTGGGACAGTCCACACCTGTGGAGTAACAATTAGCGCGTCTAGCCGCGAAACCAGGTGGCCAGGGTTCGATTCCCGGTCGGGACAAGTTACCTGGTTGAGGTTTTTTCCGGGATTTTCCCTCAACACAATATGAGCAAATGCTGGGTAACTTTCGGTGTTGGACCCCGTACTCATTTCACTGGCATTATCACCTTCAACTCATTCAGACGCTAAATAACCTTAGATGTTGATAAAGCGTCGTAAAATAACCTACAAAAAGAAATGGTGGGACACTGACTGGTTAGGTGGGGAGGGGACATGCTAATGTGACCTCTATCAGAATTTCCATGAAACAATAAAGGTGTGTGCGAAATATGAATGGTATACTATATAATATATATTTTTAATATTTCTTTTTAATCATCATCATATCCGTCACGTATTAGACCCTACAGGATCTGTTACGGTCTCATGCCAGCGCTTGCGTGGTCTTCCCAATTTCCTCTTTCCTCTCGGTACATAAGTAAGAATCTGTTTAGGCCATCTAGTGCGATCCATCCTTTCGACATGTTTTTTCCACTGAAGTCGATATTGTTGAACAAAATTAACTATAGGATCCATTTTGAGTTCCTGCAATATGTCCACATTTTTACGGTGTTCCAGCAAAGAGCATCCCGCTGTTCGTCTCATGAACCTCATTTCAGCTGTCGCCAGCCTTTGCTCATCAGCTTTTCTGATTGTCCATGCCTCGCTACCGTAAGTGAGGACCGGTCGAGCTAGTGTTTTATATACCTTTAGCCTTGTATGTTTCTGAACATGGGAGGATTTGAAGACGGCGTTAATGACGCCAGTGATTTTTATAAATTTAGATATTTTGTTCGACATATCTTCATCAGTGATGTAAGAGAGGTTATAACCTAAATAGTTAAATGAATTAACACGTTCAATTAAAGTATTATTTATCATGATCTTACTTGGAATTGGCATGACTTTTGTTTTCTCTTTTGAGATTTCCATATTGAAATCTGAGGCGATTATTTGCAAATTATAAATGGCTCTTTGTAAAGCATCCTCTGTTTTAGCGATAATAACCTGATCGTCGGCAAACATTAGTGTATCGAGAACTGTGTTTTGATTAATTTGAATTCCAGCATGATGACTTTGCCTCCAAATGTATAAAATATGATTTCTTTTTAATGTGTGTGTAAATAAGGTTTTTTTTAAAGTTATAAATAAAAAGGCCATAATTTCAAGTCTATTACTCATAGTTTCTGAGAAAATATTCTTCAAAATTTAAAAATTTTAAATTGTCGTGCTAAGACGTACCAGAGCCCCATAGAGAAGTACAACTTAATCACTGTCATCATCATTTCTGCAGCGATTCAAAGGGCGGCGACTTTCTTCATCAGACCCATAAATGACATCTTCATCAGAATCATTTATCATGGAGAACGCTGGATTGTCTTTCGTGATGGGCGATTCTGTAAGGAAAATATTTAAACCATTGAAATACGCAGTTAAATTGGAAATATGCAATGCATTTCATATTTTTTGCATCTGTGGACACAGAAAATGTTGTTGTTGTTTTCTAAGAGCAGAATTTTGAATTTTGTCTCTATGTCTGTAAGATCCAGAAGTCCACAGCAAATAGTGCTGTTTTCATGTTTGATTCCTCTAATAGGGAGGGTAAGTCATTTATATAAATATTGAATAAAGTTGTACTGAGGACAGCGCCCTGAGGTAGACCTCGATATATTTGTCTGTAACTAGAAAGTGAATTATTGAATTTAGTGGCAATGAATCTTTGACTAAGGAATTCTGATATCCATCTGAACATATTGCTGGAGATACCTAATTTCTGGAGTTTTAGTAATAATTTATTTCTCCAAACAGAGTCATATGCTAACTGAAAGTCAATAAATATTGCCAAGGTATCTTCTTTCTTGTTAAAACTGTCTTTTATTTCTTGGCCGAGGCGTATGACTTGTTCATTGGTAGAGTGTAGTTGTCGAAAGCCGGCTTGTCTTGGTGATGAAAGATTTTGGGATTCTAAATACCAAGTTAATCTGGACTCCATGGTTTTTGCTATCATGCTTAATAGTGCTATTGGTCGATAACTATTAACATCATGAGCAGGTTTCCCTTTTTTGTGAATTGGAACAATGATTGCTTTTTTCCAAGCTGCAGGAATTGAGGTGTTCCATGATAAATTGAAAATGGATAAAAGTACAGACTTGGCTTTTTCCCCCAGATGTTTAAAAAATTCGGAAATGTATGCTTCCCAATGCAAGACCAATAGCTTGAATGGACGCTGCCTCTATGGCAGCGTTTCTCAAACTTTTTTTAAATGGGGACCACTTTTTAAGTCAGAACAGTTCCGTTGATCACCTTACTCTTGTTCCCTCCATTTTTATAGCATATTTTAATACCAGTATAGTCTACTTCTTTGCTCTAGAGTATGCCATTAGGAAAGTCTAGGATAACAGAGAGGGTTTGGAATTGAACGGGTTACGTCAGCTGCTTGTCTATGCGGATGACGTGAATATGTTAGGAGAAAATACACAAACGGTTAGGGAAAACACGAAAATTTTACTTGAAGCAAGTAAAGCAATCGGTTTGGAAGTAAATCCCGAAAAGACAAAGTATATGATTATGTCTCGTGACCAGAATATTGTACGAAATGGAAATATAAAAATTGGAGATTTATCCTTTGAAGAGGTGGAAAAATTCAAATATCTTGGAGCAACAGTAACAAATATAAATGACACTCGGGAGGAAATTAAACGCAGAATAAATATGGGAAATGCATGTTATTATTCGGTTGAGAAGCTCTTATCATCCAGTCTGCTGTCCAAAAATCTGAAAGTTAGAATTTATAAAACAGTTATATTACCCGTTGTTCTATATGGTTGTGAAACTTGGACTCTCACTCTGAGAGAGGAACATAGGTTAAAGGTGTTTGAGAATAAGGTGCTAGGAAAATATTTGTGGCTAAGCGGGATGAAATTACAGGAGAGTGGAGAAAGTTACACAACACAGAACTGCACGCATTGTATTCTTCACCTGACATAATTAGGAACTTAAAATCCAGACGTTTGAGATGGGCAGGGGATGTAGCAAGTATGGGCGAATCCAGAAATGCATATAGAATGTTAGTTGGGAGACCGGAGGGAAAAAGACCTTTAGGGAAGCTGAGACGTAGATGGGAGGATAATATTAAAATGGATTTGAGGGAGGTGGGGTATGATGATAGAGACTGGATTAATCTTGCACAGGATAGGGACCGATGGCGGGCTTATGTGAGGGCGGCAATGAACCTTCAGGTTCCTTAAAAGCCATTTGTAAGTAAGTAAGTGATGAGTGATCGTAGAATGTTGATTGGACAGCATTTAACTAACAATATTTGCAAAGGGTTTTTCTTTGTTTTCAACTTACCAAAGATAGTTCCTTTTGCTGGTGAATATACGTAGGCCATGGTGTATAAGTAGAAATTGAGAAGGCTGTAGAAAGACATAAATTGTGCAGAACTCTTGTAGTTTGTCGATAACTCCGCCACAAAGTTATCTTCAAGTATTCCGACACCAAACCTCAGTATGGTCACAGTTAGGCTGATGGCTAACACAATCAGCATCAGGAGGGTGAGGAACTTCAGCCGCATGTCTGCAGGTAAGAAAATTAAAATTGGATTCTTTATTAAATCCTGAACATGAGAGACATTAATTTATAAACTCTGTTAAACTGAAACTTAGATCTATCAAACACATATATTTTTTTTTTTATCCAATGCCACCAGGTTGTCTTTTCGACATTTCTGGTCTTCTCTCCTGGCCGTGGCTTAGTTGTAACCCACTTCTGAGGTTGGGGCGCCTGGAAGGCGGAGTTACATTACCCCGATGGTGAAATCATTGCAATAAGTGAAAGTCTCAGGAATCTTCTATGCCACATCAATAAATTTAAGAATGCAGTTATATTGTCAGACTCCAAAGCAGCTATTCTATCAATAGTCTCTAAACACACACCTTCATCTCAAACAGCAGAAATAACTAAAATGCTCTCTCAATTAATATCACTCAATAAAAGAATTGTATTCCAATGGATACCATCCCATTGTGGAATCCTGGGAAACGAGAATGCGGATGCTTTAGCAAAGAAGGGCAGCACTGCTACTTACAGACCTGTTACTAAATCTACGTATTACTCTGTGAAGAGATTTATTAAATCTACATACTTAGACTTCAACAAACAAAATTTGATAACTCAATCCCAAGGGAAAAAATGGAACTCTCTGCATCAAAATCCACAGTTAATTCCCGATTTACCACGAAAATCGTCTGTAGCTGCATTTAGATTGGCAACAAGCCATGATTGTTTGGCCAAACACCTGCATAGAATTGGAATATATCAGTCCCCTAACTGCCCATTGTGCAACTCAAACCAAGAAATGGATTCGGAACACCTCAAAATCTGTGCTTCAGTGGCTGGTCATGATAATATATTTGAAAAATATTGGAGTGCAAGAGGTCAAATGACTTTATTGTCAAACACCTGGCATTAGAAAACAACAACAACAACATTACCCCGATGGCTGCAAAAGGGTATCTGTCAGATACAGGGGGGGAGAGCCATTAATCCTTCCCATTTAAGGCTTTAAGGAACCAACCTGGACAAATACCCAATGTCCCATCCCTACCTTCCCGTGGTGCAGCTGTTAGTAAGCATAATTTTACGAGCTGAACTAAAGGGAGGGGCTACTCATCCATTAGCACTGGTCAGCTTGATGAGTTATTGACTGAATTTGGTATAATTTTCCTCTATCCAATACCTAATTCCCTCTTTACCATTTCCTATCCAGTCCTCTGACTGAACTCTTACTTTCTTCGACCCTGACGGCATTAGAGCATTTGAGGCCTAGGGGTTCATTTCCCTATCCTTCCTCCTCTTTCTACTTTTCTGTTCCTAGTGCTGACCTGCTATGGCACTAAAATCGTCCTCCAGTGGCTTAAGGAGGGAAAGCTGGTGATCAACAAGATCTCCCAGCTAGGTCCAATGGACATAGCAGGTGTGGTCCTCCAGACATTCTGGGGGTTGTGTGTGAATGAAGTAGCCACCAAAACGTTAAAATATGGTGTTCACTTAAATCGGCTACAACTTGCCATTTAACTCAAGAAATGGATTCGGAACACCTCAAAATCTGTGCTTCAGTGGCTGGTCATGATAATATCTTTGAAAAATATTGGAGTGCAAGAGGTCAAATGACTTTATTGTCAAACGCCTGGCATTAGAAAACAACAACAGCAATATTACCCCGATGATGTGACAGGATGATTATGATAATGTATTGCCAGGAGAGGTCTTAAATCTAAACTTAACCTAAATTCCAGACCATGGATAAACACAGGAAGGAAAAATTCCTGTGCTCTAACCTGGAATCGAACCCGGGACCTCATGAACTATAGCCAGAAGCTCTGACCACTAGACCATGAGGCTGGCCAAATGGAGATTATTTAATTTATTAATTGAGATGTTTGCATTGAACATCGTGGTAGGCTACACAAATCCATGCTAAATGTCGAGTTAATATCTTCATAATTTTGAGATTTTTATGGTGCTGGTTCTTTTTTATTACGTTCAACACACTTTCTAACACTTCTGGTATTTCAGTGTCTTTCAGTGCACTGTTTTTTTTGTCACTTTTACGTTTATTTTACACAATTTATATGTAATGTTCTCTATATTGACAGTAAAAATATTAGTTCAAATATCAACTATGCCCCGCAATATTACACGCTCTGCAATCAGGGACGTCGCTAGGAGGGTGCAGAAGAATGCGTAAGCACCCCATAAAAAGTTGGAGCACCCCTTTCCACACCCCAAAGGGCAATTTATTAACAAAATACTAGGCATAAATTATTTTGAAGAACAAAAACAAACGAACAATTTCTTGGATGTGAAAAAACTACGTTCCATAGCGTATCGTAATGGATGTGATGAGCAATAATAATAATAATAATAATAATAATAATAATAATAATAATAATAATAATAATAATAAACAGATGTATAGTATGCGCGCAAGTGCATGAAAGAATATTTTGGATTTTTTATGTACCACATTTTTACAGCTCGCACCCCATCCGCACCCCCCTTGCTCTGATCCTAGCGACGTCACTGTCTGCAATGAACCTTCAATCAGCCACAAAGGTGTAGTTATTTAAATAGCCCTAAAACGATTAGTTAGGGTAGTGATCGATAAGACCACTCACTATGGCTTTTGGCTTTCTAGAGGAAGAGGGCAGAAGATGCATTACTATTTTGTATACGAACGTACGTACACATATAGTACTATTTGAATGCTCAATACAAAATCTCTTGGTGAAAAAACTGAAGAATTGGGACAAAAAAATCTTAATAGTACTATAAAGTCTTAATTATAGTCACAGTCTAGTTGAAATATATACAGAAGGGTTTTATAATTGAAGAGTCCACTGCAAGAATGATGGATGTCATTTGGAATACATTTTGCAGGAGAAGCAATTGAAAGTTTGAAATGCTTAGCACTCAAAGCTTAACTGTGATTTTCCGATCATTACTGGGCAATGACTATCAGTGTTAATGCCATATAACTCTCTATGTACATTCTATATGTCTTAAGCTATGCATTGACAGTCTTGGTTCATTTTCGACAAGAAAGTGACATCCATCATTCTTGCAGTGGACTCTTCAATTATAGTCTACTAATACCGGTACAACACAAAGGTTTAGTATCAATACATAATATTACAAGACAGAATATTCATGAATCGTTGTTAAATTGTGTTACAAATTTACCTACAGAATAGAAGGCGTGAGAAATTAGATACTTCTTCAATTTGGTCCTAAATAATCTTATGTTTTAAGTTTGATTTTTTATATCTATAGGGAGGCTATTTAAGAGTATAGAGAAAGGAAAGAGTCTTCCACTATGGTTTAAATAGATTTATTATTATTTATAGCTACAAATTCAGCGAACTGGGATTCGATTCCCGAATGAAGCGAGTAGAGTTAGATGTCTCTCCCACATGAATGCTGACCGCATAACCAGGGGGTCTTGCTATTAGTAAATGTCTAGAGGTCTTCATAATTTCAATAGAAAAATGGAAATGACCAAAGGACCCAAACCATGAAAATAGGTAGTTAGGCAAGTAGACAGGTTGGTAGTTATCTAGAGTTCATTCCAGATGTCCTGGGAGAGAGAGTGACAGACATTACGTGACCTTCAACTGAATGTCGCCACGCCATTGGCTGTCAAGTGGGAGATAAGAGTAGAGCATGATTCACTGTAACTCGCTTGTCTTTCCAGCGGTTGTGTTTCGACGCTGTTATAGATTGGGTAAAATAAACATTCACTATTATTGTTATTTTAACAACAACGTGTACAAGTGTCATTGATTTGCGTTAGACATTGAACTGCAATATTGTGAAGTACAGATTAGTTTTATATAGTGTGTTGTGCATAACTGAATGTAGAGTGTTGACATGAATGACGATTTTCAACCAGGATGTTCTGGACATTCGCCAGTCAAGAAGCACAAGCGGGGGGGGGGAGGATTTCATACGAGAGAAAAAATACAGATTATAAATGTGTATGAGACTCTTGTGAAAGATAATCCTGAAGTATCTCTTACAGACGTAGTTTCAAAAGTGTGTTCAACTTTGGGAGTAGGGAAGAGCAGTGTGTATAGAATATTAAATGAATATCGATCTACGGGCCAAGTCAAATCTCCCACACAAAAAAAAACTATATTAAATACAACCAATGATTTTACAAAGGCTGCGATAAGGATTAAAGTACATTCATTTTACTTACGTAATGAAATTCCAACATTGGACAAAATTCTTTCAGCTGTTAACGAAGATAATGACATAAATAATTTCAGTAGAACTACTCTTTACAGACTCCTTTTGCATATAGGTTTCAAATTCGAAAAAAGAAAGAGAAACAGTTACAGTTTTTACTGGATTGGGATGACATTGTCATATGGCGTCACAGGTATCTTTTTTTTTTTTTTAGTAGGTTATTTTACGATGCTTTATCAACAGCTTAGGTTATTTAGCGTCTGAATGAGACGAAGGTGATAATGCCGGTGAAATGAGTCCGGGGTCCAACACCGAAAGTTACCCAGCATTAGCTCATATTGGGTTGAGGGAAAACCCCAGAAAAAACCTCAACCAGGTAACTTGCCCCGACCGGGAATCGAACCCGGGCCACCTGGTTTCATGGCTAGATGTGCTAACCGTTACTCCACAGGTGTGGACAAACAGGTATCTTAGAGATATTAGACGATATAGAGCACAGGGCAAAACTATTTATTATATGGATGAGACTTGGCTCAACGAAGGAATTACCAAGGCTGAAGTGTGGTAAGATAAGAAAATAGTTAGTCCTAAAGATGCTTTTTTGAAAAGTTTAAGTGTCGGTTTGAAAAATCCAACAGGAAAAGGAAAGCGGCTAATTGTAGTGCATATTGGAAATGAAAATGGGTTCGTAGATAATGCGTTATGGGTGTTTGAGTCGCATTCTGCGAAAGAGTACCACGAAGAAATGACAGGGGAGGCATTCCATGAGTGGTTTGGTAAAATTCTGCCTAAACTAGAACCGGGAAGTGTTATCGTACTCGATAACGCCCCATACCATACAGTGAAGAAGGAGAAGTTATCCACAACCGCTTGGAGGAGGGATAATATTCTGGAATGGCTCAAGTCTAAACAGATTCCGCTGGACAGTGAAGGGCTGTTGAAAAAAGAGTTGTTCCTTGTCTCACAGCATAGAAGTACATATGACAAAAACGTATAATATGACAGTGTTACGACTACCACCTTACCAATGTGAACTCAATCCAATTGAGTTAATATGGGCTCAAGTGAAAGGTTATGTGGCGGCACGCAATACCACATTTAAATTACAAGAAGTAAGAAGGCTACTTAATGAAAGTTTCGAACACGTAACAGCTGAAAAATGGGCAGACTGTGTTCACCATGTGATAGTGACAGAAGAACCTCGATTGTGGGACATGGACAATAAAGTGGAGGAGGTTGAAGAAATGGTCATCAACATCGGAGAAGACAGGACTTCAGAGAAGTGAATAAACAAGAAACGATGATAACAAAAGGTACGTGTAATATTACATTATTTTCCATCTATCTGATGGTGCTGCAGTTAAGTTTCGAACCTTGGTCCCTCTATTATATTATTTTACTCTCTATTAAAATTCCAGACAATGTTCATTAATAATTTCGCAAAGTCAGTTTGGCAGCTTGTGAACCGCGCTTTTTGTCTCTGTCTGCCTCTGTTTACTTGCATTCCCAACACATCTGGAATAGAGTGTAGCTGGATATGTGGGTAGGTAGATGGATAGATAGCTAGATTTATAGGTAGATAGATAACAGATACTGTAGGTAAAAAGTTAGGTGTGCAGGTAGGCAGCTAGTACGTGGGTGGATAATACAATAGATAGGTAGGCAGGCAGGTTGGTGATGTGGTTGTGATAATGGTGATATTGGTAAAAGTAGTGGTGTACTTGATGATGTTGTTATTATTATATTTGTTATGATGGTATTGATGTTGTTTTTATGTGTAATGATGATTGTTGTTTTTGTACTGATAGTGGTAAAAGTAGTAGTGCACATGTTGGTGGTGTTATCCTTATATTTTGTGATGGTGTCGATGATATTAATATATAGGAGACATCAGTGGCGGCTCCTGCATATTTCTTAAGAGGAGGAAAGAAGTTAACAGTACGAAATGACACCTTCTTGAATGAAACATGCTACAAATTAGCCTACATGCATACATGTAAGACCAGGTATGTTGGGGTTGGCCTTCCCTTATGTATAGCAATAATCTGTTCTTGTAAACTGAGTTTCCTAAAGTGTCCAAAATATATTATATTTTCACTTCCATTCATTGTTGAATAATTGCGCAAATTAACAATTACAAGGAAATTCACAACCTCGTAGCATTTTTCGAGCACACTACAGCATCACACGTGTTGGAAGAGACCAGCTACTAACTCGTAACCGGAACCGTTTTACGGAAATGGGAATGGGAATGGGAAATAATCTGAGGAAAGCGAGAACACTGCACCCACCCACGTGGTCTGTGTTGCCACATGTCAGTTCTTGTAAAGTCATACTATCATTATTGTTCAAAGCTGCCGGTAGCCGATTAATTTTTTATGTTAAAAATAATGTAGTTTGGAGTACCTACTTTCAGTTTCAAATATATTTATACGAAACTGACAACTTGGTTGTTGCCCTGTCTAGTAAACAATGAATAGAAGTGAATTTCAGGGGCCAACTACGTAGAACTACTTCCTCTTTGTTTTACATAAACCCGACTTTAACTTTCAAATATCCACGAAAGTTTCGTACCATGAATAGTAGCCTATATAAAGTGCAATGAATAATATTTTTGATTTATAATTTAAAAAAAGTTTACATGGTGTCTTTCATAGCGCTGCGTTAAAACTGTTTTTGTTGTGTCTCCTCCTAGATGTGTTATAGTCCGGTTGAATGCAGCATCGTTAGGTGGCAACGGTAGCGAGCTTGCTGCACGACCAGTCGGTTTCTATTTCCCGCCCATGATCGATTCAGAGGAGGATTTCCTCCCTCGCCGTTCATTTACTTGCTTTAAAACTCTGCTTCTTTCTCTGGCCGCTAGTGCGCTGTTGTGTATGTGTGTTAACTGCAGTAGAGGATGAATGGAGTGCCTTTCCTCCACACAGACAATCTCGCATCTTTCTCACAGTTTTCTACAGCACATGAGCGCGCGTCGTTTAAAACTCGATCAACCGAGTTTTTCTTATAGCTGTGAACTTAAAAATTATCGGATCTTCCTCGAATTTCAAGGCACATATTTTATTTGGTATTTACTTTCAAAAGAAGAAAATGTGAGGAGGACGTTCCTCCCTTCCCTCCCCCGAGGAACCGCCACTGGGAGACATAATATTTGACCAAATAGAATTCTGAGCCTCTGGGAACACTATTTTTGATAATAACTGTTGTATTTATTGTTGGTAGTAGTAGTAGTGGTGGTGGTAAAAATAAGAACAGTATTGCAAATTTAAACGAGTGAATTTTTCTCAATTATTGATAAAAATCTTAATGCTCAACTCACCAAAATATGGCATTGCTCGCAGTTCACTGTAGGCACGCAGGATCAACAAGAGTAAGTAGGCCAAATATATTCCACAAGCCACAAAGAAGAACACTTTGAAACTCTGTAACACAACGAGTAGCTATTGAACATAACGTGGTAGAAGAGAAGTAAAAAAACAGTTGATAGAAAGTTAAGGAATGGCGTTTCGTGTAAGATTAAACTTTCGTTACAAAAGGAGAATTTTTTTATGACAAGTTTGCTTTACAATATTTAGTTATTAAGCAAAAATGGGTGTAGCATATTCATCATTTTTTTTCTGAGGTGTTCATTTTCATTAATGGATAATCTAGCATGTGTTCATAGACCTGCTCACACGATAATTTTTTCAAGTTACATTTCGTCTTCTTCAATCCAGCTTAATTTGAATTATACAAATCTGGCTTTCAGGTAGTAGCTCCCTGTAAAGCAGGTTTGAATAATTTCAAGGAAAAATTGTTCCGGGGCCGGATAATTTGAACTGTCCCAAGTCCTCCAGGATTATCAAGTAATACTTTCTGAGTAGGTTGATTTTTATCCAAATAGGCTACATGTCCTGCTCATCTCAACTAGGCTGCTTTTATTATTGATTAGATGGTAAGTTACTTCAGGTTCATTACATACTGGTACTGGTAATTCATTTTTTGTACATGTCTAACAGTCCCCTTGTAAGGAAAAGTTTTCATCAGAATTTATTTTACAACATTTTAATTCTGGGAGGAAATATTATAAAAATAACTGGAAATACATTTTCTGTTCGAAGAACAATAATTACAGTCTTGTTAAAACTAAAATTCTACAGTTTAGGTACTTCTGGTGAAAACTTAAAGCTAAAAAGAAAGTTACTGACATTGAAATTTCTGGTGTCGAGTTTGTAACTGTAAGTTGGATCTTGAAGCTCATTGAACTTCTGCCATGTTGCCATTGTGATTGCAGATATCCACAACAGTCCAACAATTATGAGTTTCGGTAGGTAGAATGTCAACACACGACGTTCATTCTGAGAACAAAATAACACACAATTAAAATACGTTACCGGTATTGATAATATCATCACAAACAACTTCAAATACTGTTTAAAGTAATCACTAGATATATTAAGGAGGTTTCATCGTGAGTTTCCACATAGTAAGTTTCACGAATACATTAATTTACTTACATATTATTGAAAAATACTTACAGCGAATTTAATTAACATTGCATTAAAGTGCCCAAAAAATAATTTAAAACGTTCAGTTCATCTAATGTTATAATGTTATAATTATCGAATCAAAGACGTTTAATATTTTATCAGCGCTATTTAATCTGACTAAAATGTTGGAGAAATTAACTTAATTAGAAGCTGTAAGATAGTAGCCCCATCATTAATCTTTCTAGCTCTATAGTGGCCATGTGTAAGTAATTTCTACAAACTTTAAAACCTCAGGATGCGTTTAATCCTAGTCCTGAAGCGAAAGGAGACTTCTAAAGGATTAGACCATGTAGATGATAGTGGTCGTGATGATGACTGTGACGATGGTGAAAGAGAAAAGTTTATTTCACCCCACATTACCAAAGCCCCTTTTATGTTGCTTACATCAGGATGCATTGAAAGTTCGCGCTTTTAGATTATTTTTCTGGAAAATTATCAGTGATGGCGTAGGTCTGTCTTAATTTAAAACTTCCCTCCTTTCAATATTATTTTCTCTCGAAAAGGATATTTTAAAACAATGAATTTATTACAATCATTATTTCTCGCATCTCTTTCGATTTCTATTTTCCCGAAATACATAACCACTCTGGAACACACGACGATTCATCACTGTTATTCTCACCCCATCCCACACTTGAGACTGGCATTGACAAAAGACCAGGTTCTGAATGGGAGAAGTGAAGACTGATGGATGGGCGAATACCTGCTAGCCACGAAGCCACAAGAAATGTGCTTCAGTTTCAGCTTTCCAAGTGCAACCTCAAAACCCGTGGAAACAGTGGCGGTTCTTCGGGGGAAGGAAGGGAGGAACGTCCTCCTCACATTTTTTTCTTTTGAAAGTAAATACCAAATAAAATATGTGCCTTGAAATTCCAGGAAGATTCGATAATTTTTAAGTTCTCACCTATAAGAAAACCTCGGTTGATCTATTTTTAAATGACACGCGCTCATATGCTGCTAGAAAACTGTGAGAAAGATGCGAGATTGTTTGTGTGGAGGAAAGTCAATCCATTCCTCTTTTACTGCAGTTAACACACACTAGTGGCCAGAGAAAGAAGCAGAGTTTTAAAGAAAGTAAATGAATGGATATGGAGGAGATCCTCCTCTGAATCAGCGCATGGGCGGGAAGCAGAAAGTGACTGGCCGTGCAGCAAGCTCGCTACCGCTGCCATCTAACGATTTTGCATTCAACCAGACTATAACACATCTAGGAGGAGGCACAATAAAAACAGTTTTAACGCAAAGCTATGAAAGATACCATATAAACTTTCTTTTAAAATTATAAATAAAAAAATATTATTCATTGCACTTTATATAGGCTACTATTCACGGCTTGAAACTTTCAAGGATATTTGAAAGTTAAAGTTGGGTTTATATAAAACAAAGAGGAAGTAGTTAGTTCTACGTTAGTATCGCAGGTCTTTTGGCCCCTGAAATTCACTTCCATTCATTGTTTACTAGACAGGGCAACAGCCACAAGACCTGACATTCTTCAAAAGCATGTGATACTGAACTTGTAAAATGTACATGTGGCAACACAGACTATGTGGGTGAGTGCAGTGTTCTCGCTTTCCTCAGATTATTTCCCATTCCCATTACCACGGTTCCGATTACGTGTTAGTAGCTAGTCTCTTCCAACACGTGTGATGCTGTAGTGTGCTCGAAAAATGCTGCGAGGTGAATTTCCTTGTAATTGTTAATTTGTGCAATTATTCAATAATGAATAGAAGTGAAAACATATTATATTTTGTAAAATTTAGGAAACTCAGTTTACAAGAACAGATTATTGCTGTACAGAAGGGAAGGCCAACCCCAACACTACCTGGTCTTACATGTATGCATGTAGGCTGATTTGTAGCATGTTTCAATCAAGAAGGTGTCATTTCGTGCTGTTAACTTCTTTCCTCCTCTTAAGAAATACGCAGGAGCCGCCACTGCGTGGAAACATACGAAATGCAGAAGCCAGACCTTGCCAAAAAAATTTGGGCCTCAGGAAAAAGTTTTACTGCAAGGCAGGTCTATATACATATCATAAAGTTTTCTACTTCACTTAAAAAAAAAAAAAAAAAGAGTTTAAGATAGCAAAGTGACTTAGGCCCAGCCACACTTGCCTCAGCCAATCAGCCGCCACAGACAGTAACCTCCAATAAAGAATAAAGACAATATTTCTATCAGTGTAGAAAAGTTTTACTGAAGGTAAAGTATGAAATACATTTACCTGGCGCAAACCATGATACACACACAGCCAGAAGAGCAGCAGAGCGCAAAGGAATGAAGCTTGGAACACTGCGTCAAGCATTCCTGGAAGCCAGGAATTGATGAGGAACATCATGGGGAATATTGGATCTGAAACCCGTAAACGTTCATTTGAATAAGTCTGGTATTCATAGTCGACACTTTATATCACCACTTTGCAAAGTGACACTTTTGACGAAAGTGGCTCTTTCATATTAGTGGTATTCATATACGATTGAAGAAGTGCACTTTACAAAGTGTCACTTTATGCCAGCAAAGTGTAGATTTACAACTTGGTTGGTAACAGAAGTCCCACAATGCCTTTCAAAACAAGTGAACAAACAATAACAAATTAATGACATAACCTACAAATTATAATGCTTGTGATTTGAATTGGGAGCCTAATTGATTGCGCGAGAAAGAAAATATATATTTAAAGTTGTTTTATGTCAGTTTCTAGTTTTTGTTGACGATAGTTTAGATTATTTCAGTCAATAGGGATATATAACATTTTATTAAATAGTTAGTGATACTGCTGGTGAAATTAGGTTAGGTTTTGTACAGTACATAGCTGATCCATTAATTTATGTAGTTAGATTAGGTTCTGTACATATCTTAGTTTAATTTTGTATGTATCCGTTCCACTGATTTACATAGTTCGGTTAGATTTTGTACATATCTTCTATTAGTTTATATAGTTAGGTTAAGTTGGATTGAGTAGGTTAAGTTTTGTGCATATATATATATATATATATATATATATATATATATAATTAAATTTATATCATTAGGTTAGGTTTTATACGTATCTCCTTCACTGATATATCTGTTATTTCCTTTATTTTCATTTTTGTCTTTTTCGTGAATAGTGAATAGAAGTAAAAAAAAGGATGAAATAAACACATTACTACTGCTATTATTATTATTATTATTATTATTATTATTATTATTACTACTACTATTTTCTCTCTCTCGTTTCCATTATTGCCTGCTCTTCAGGAATATTTGGAATGCCAAATGTTTCTACAATGCATAACAAAATAGGCCTAATAGTATGAGATCTCTTTTCATGGTGAGGTTATGACTGCACATGAACTAGAGACAGTAGATGTATTGCTTACCGGCGTGAAAATATATATTACCGGTATCAAAACAGTAATGATTATATCAACATCAAGATAAATCTTATCTCAAAATACAGGTAGTCACCAAAAATCAAAATCATTTTAAACCCAATATAATTATGGAATCTGCTTAGAAGGCAGGCACGTGAGGTCTCTCAATGCTAATTTAAGATAGTTATGCCTACATTAGATTGAAGTTAGTTTAATATTATTTAAGTTAAAAAATTCGTTTCTGTAATAAAAAATAGGTTATATAGGCATATCTACCTACATATCACTTCATCGAATTGAGGTTATAAATATACGAATGTTACTATAGAAATATCTGAACTGTAATATTATATATATTAATGTATGGTACATATCTGTAGCATAGAATTTTAATGCAGTCAATAACTGCATTATTGGAAGCACTGGCAAACCTCTATTATTCGTTTTTGTCAACCAGTCATCAAAAAGATTAGCAATCTCAATAAGTTTCTTTATCAGATTGGAACCGGTTTTTTAAATTCTATATCATTATAAAATTTCACGGGATTGTCTTTAAGCCTATCTCTAATGTAGCGCTTTTGTACATTGTGCCATCTCTTCCGCACATTCTAATAATAATCGACAACTTCCAAGACGTCCGCCATTTTCCTACAAAGTGCCACTTTCGGCTCAAAGTGTGGTCGGAAGTACACTTTCATCCAAAGTGTTCCTTTGCACCAAAGTGTCGACTGTGGAACGGAAAAGTGATACTTTGCGTCTTCCAAAGGACACTTTAATCGAAAGGGTCGACTATGAATACCAGCCTTAGGCTTATATTTCTGTAGTATGTGGATTGCTGTTTTGGATGTTAATAGTACATTATGCATATTCTGACAGACTTTGTTCTTCATTCTAACTAATTTTACTTTTCATTCAGTTTATATTTCGTGCTGTTATGTATTGGAAGGAAGGATATCGATAGTATACAACATATACATGCTGTACTTTGACACTATAGTCGCGAAGCTGTTATTCCCGACATGACTCCTTCTCTTTGGTTACATCTAGGAAGTCAAGGCTCTATAAAGTCTAGGTAGGTAGTATCCTTCGCCATTTTTGTTCTTGCGTTGCCGAGCTACCAGACGAGGGATCTATTTGCCACACCATTAAACATTATCATGCGTAGCTCCTATGATAATAAATCAAATGCACTGTAATTCAGCAAATAATTGAGCGGCAAATAACGTCCTCATGTGCTTTCTGCGAATGCCAACGAAAGAGCCAAAATGGCGGGCGATTATGTATTTATCCAGCCTTAGGAAATGCTTTACATCTTCATCAGCGAATCACAAGACGCACACGTTGAAATGTAGCCGATCTGCAACGTGATTGGCTGCCGGAAATTAGAGCGACAGGACTATAGTTTTCTCGATTTTCCAATTTTCAACATTTTGTAACATTCAAAATGATCTAGTGAATGCAGTTTTTCTCCAATCTCAGTGAAATTTTGCACAGAAGTCAACAAAAGCATGTGAAGTAAACTGACACATGTGTTTTCTCCTGCTATTGAAAGTATTAAAACGACCATGTGTTGAGAAAGTGAAAGGTTTAAAAAATTGAACAATTAACAACTAAAATGATACAGTAAATATTTTTTTTCTCAAAAAGTAATTGGAAAAATATGAAAAGCATGTGTAATATTTTACATACAACCATCAGGAATAAATTAAATATAAATTTAAAGAAAAATTATGTGAACTTAGAAAATTAAGACAATTTAATTCAGTATTATAAAAAAACAACAAAAATTAATTATCGGTAGGCTATAAGTAAACTAATTGGAAAATCAAAGTTTAAATTTGTGTAGTGCATATCCACATTGTAAGAAATATGTGTTTAAAGTTTCAGATTAATTGATGTAAAAATGTAGAAGTTAGAAATTTCACAGATCCATAGCCTTAGTCGACCTGGTCGGCGAGTTGGTATAGCGCTGGCCTTCTATGCCCAAGGTTGCGGGTTCGATCCCGGGCCAGGTCGATGGCATTTAAGTGTGCTTAAATGCGACAGGCTCATGTCAGTAGATTTACTGGCATGTAAAAAAACTCCTGCGGGACAAAATTCCGGCACATCCGGCGATGCTGATATAACCTCTGCAGTTGCGAGCGTCGTTAAATAAAACATAACATTAACATCCATAGCCTTAATACAGAAAAATATAGGTTGGGGACAAACAAAAAACAGTGTTGTTTGTAGATTATGTTCTGGAAAGAATTTAATGCTGGCCAGAGACATTTCTTTCCCAGGTCATTTCTACATAATTCAACATTGTTAAAATATATTATCAGAACATTGAATGATTTAATTATTATTGAAACTATATTATTGAATATTCTTGCTTACATAGAAAATATATAAAAAGAGCAAATAATTATAATAAAGTATAAAACACAATAGTCTGCAATGGTGCATTTATAACTTTGAAAAACTATTATTGGCAGAAATATCTTACAATTACATAAACAAAGCTTTCTCTTCATTGCTGACATTTTTTGACATTGAACCTGTTTCCCCACACTGAGTATGGGTACCCATTCTGAGATCAGTAATGCAGCAAAAACTGACAGGATTTCAAATGCTTAATGTAACAACAGGAGCTACAGCCGAAGCTAATGTCAGTAGCAGTTAAGCCACAAACAAATGTAATTTGTGTGACCACACCCAGTGACGCCACTTCCTCTCACTACGGGCATGATGGCGCCAAAGTTGCGTATAAAATTATCCATGCTGCTCAGCCTCTCTCAGTAATATCTCGGCATCGAGAGCACCTAGAGACCTGTGCGACCATTTGATTGATTTGTAATCGTGAGTTCTTCAATATTAACGTGGTACTACACAAGTACAGTACATTTTATCAGAACCATAGAGAAAAATTTGTTACTTCACATCAAAATATATTGCATGCTCTTCATTAATTACTCCTCGTATCACAGATCCATACTGTCCATTTGTAAATCGAAACAAAAATAAAACATTGAAACCAACACAACGTACTTTCATTCCCGAAACTGAGTGATATATTATCCTACATCCCACATTCTTTTTATAATATAAATACAACTAGAAAACCAAAATTGTTACAACAGTTAGATTATCATTATTTTTAATGTAATTAAAAAAATTCTTGTATAATTTATCTTACCATTGTACAATAAAAGTAAAGGCAGAAGAACTGACATCCACTTTTGTTCAATGGACCAGTCATACATGGCGAACTTGCGCAATGAGTGTGCAAACCAACACTGAGGAAAGAATCACATAAAATATTAAAATTTTCAATTACCAGTAACTAAAGATTTATGCATAATTTGTGCAAACCAATACTGAGGAAAGAATCAAAATACTAAAATTTTCAATTACCAGTAACTAAAGATTTATGCATAATTTGTGCAAACCAATACTAAGGAAAGAATCAAATAAAATATTAAAATTTTCAATTACCAGTAACTAAAGATTTATGCAAAATTTGTGCAAACCAATACTAAGGAAAGAATCAAATAAAATATTAAAATTTTCAATTACCAGTAACTAAAGATTTATGCATAATTTGTGCAAACCAATACTGAGGAAAGAATCAAAATACTAAAATTTTAAATTACCAGTAACTAAAGATTTATGCATAATTTGTGCAAACCAATACTGAGGAAAGAATCAAATAAGATATTAAAATTTTCAATTACCAGTAACTAAAGATTTATGCATAATTTGTGCAAACCAATACTGAGGAAAGAATCAAAATACTAAAATTTTCAATTACCAGTAACTAAAGATTTATGCATAATTTATGCAAACCAATACTGAGGAAAGAATCAAATAAAATATTTAAATTTTCAGTTACCAGCAACTAAAGATTTATGCATAATTTGTGCACACCAATATTGAGGAAAGAATCAAATAGAATATTAAAATTTTCAATTACCAGTAACTAAAGATTTATGCATAATTTGTGCAAACCAATACTGAGGAAAGAATCAAATAAAGTATTAAAATTTTCAATTACCAGCAACTAAAGATTTATGCATAATTTGTGCAAACCAACACTGAGGAAAGAATCAAATAAAATATTAAAATTTTCAATTACCAGTAACTAAAGATTTATGCATAATTTGTGCAAACCAACACTGAGGAAAGAATCAAATAAAATATTTAAATTTTCAATTACCAGTAACTAAAGATTTATGCATAATTTGTGGAAACCAATACTGAGGAAAGAATCAAATAAAATATTTAAATTTTCAGTTACCGGTAACTAAAGATTTATGCATAAATTGTGCAAACCAACACTGAGGAAAGAATCAAATAAAATATTAAAATTTTCAGTTACCAGTAACTAAAGATTTATGCATAATTTGTGCAAACCAATACTGAGGAAAGAATCACATAAAATATTAAAATTTTCAGTTACCAGTAACTAAAGATTTATGCATAATTTGTGCAAACTAACACTGAGGAAAGAATCACATAAAATATTAAAATTTTCAATTACCAGTAACTAAAGATTTATGCATAATTTGTGTAAACCAATACTGAGGAAAGAATCAAATAAAATATTAAAATTTTCAATTATCAGCAACTAAAGATTTATGCATAATTTGTGCACACCAATACTGAGGAAAGAATCAAATAAAATATTAAAATTTTCAATTACCAGTAACTAAAGATTTATGCATAATTTGTGCAAACCAATACTGAGGAAAGAATCAAATAAAGTATTAAAATTTTCAATTACCAGTAACTAAAGATTTATGCATAATTTGTGCAAACCAATACTGAGGAAAGAATCAAATAAAATATTAAAATTTTCAGTTACCAGTAACTAAAGATTTATGCATAATTTGTGCAAACCAATACTGAAGAAAGAATGAAATAAAATATTAAAATTTTCAATTACCAGTAACTAAAGATTTATGCATAATTTGTGCAAACCAATACTGAGGAAAGAATCAAATAAAATATTAAAATTTTCAGTTACCAGTAACTAAAGATTTATGCATAATTTGTGCAAACCAATACTGAAGAAAGAATGAAATAAAATATTAAAATTTTCAATTACCAGTAACTAAAGATTTATGCATAATTTGTGCAAACCAACACTGAGGAAAGAATCAAATAAAATATTAAACCCACGTTGAATCTTTCGCACACTACTTTTAACACTTGAATATAAATAATTGATTAAATGGCGATCTTACTCGTGTTAATTATGTAAGCATGTGCGGCTCTAATCATGCCAAATGTCTCTTCCCGTGTTAATTATGTAAAAATGTGCGGCTTACAGCTGTTTCGGTGCTTCTTGACACCATCCTCAGAGCCTACTAGATCTCGGCGCTATCTCAACTTCGCTGCCTGTTGTGTGGGTGCGTTCGTGTGATGAGGAGTTGTGTCAAATAGTGTGTGTGTTCTGAAATTAATCTGTGTGTTGAGAATTTGATTGGGGTGTGTTTTAGTGTGTCTGTATATTTCATATTGTTCTAATGTGTTGAGTTTTTGGTTTTTGGGTTGTATGTGTAGGATTTCCATGTCTGTATTTATGTTATTGTATGTGTGGTTAGCATTAGTTATGTGTTCGGCATATGTAGATGTATTGTGTCCTCTGGTTATTGCTTTAATGTGTCCTTTGTATCGAGTTTGGAATGATCTGCCTGTCTGTCCAATCAAATTCTCAACACACAGATCAATTTCAGAACACACACACTATTTGACACAACTCTTCATCGCACGAACGCACCCACACAACAGGCAGCGAAGTTGAGATAGCGCCGAGATCTAGTAGGCTCTGAGGATGGTGACAAGTAGCACCGAAACAGCTGTAAGCTGCACATGCTTACATAATTAACATGAGAAGAGACATTTGGCACGATTAGAGTAGCCGCACATGCTTACATAATTAATACGAGTAAGATCGCCATTTAATTAAAATATTAAAATTTTCAATTACCAGTAACTAAAGATTCTGAATTATTAATTTACGCATAATTTGTGCAAACCAACACTGAGGAAAGAATCACATAAAATATTAAAATTTTCAATTGAATCGCCCCATGCAGAAAAGATTTCAGTCCATTAGACCTAGTTTTGAGAAAACTACAAAAAAACATTCTGTACACTATATTCCTCTCTGCATAGAACTTTGAGCCTGACGCTTCAGTTTCTAGCTTTCCAAGCATTGGACTGAATACCTTTCTGATCAGGCCGATGGAGCCACCCATAAAGATATGATTTCCATCGATATCCTGTTTTCTTTTTCAAAATTTGTACTGAAGCCCTTTCTGCAAGGGAACGATTCAATTATCAGTAAAATTTTGAATTATTAATTTATGCATAATTAATTATTCATTTACTTCAAGTTTTTTTTATTTTTATAAGAGATTCCACACACATACATAACCATATTCGCACTTACACATACTCATGTTTGTGCACTTACACTCTTACTGCTATATGGAAAAGTTTGTGCTACAAAATATCGTTAAGAGTTTGCAAAAAGCTACAACGAAGGAAATTGTTTATATTGTGTAATTTGGTAATAATTTAATAAATCTATAACTAACTGCTGTGATCTTGTATACTGTGTGTGCCAAGCTTGAAATGATAAAATTAAGGGCCTACTATATTCTATGTAACCAATATGCAACAATTTTTACTCATTACAGATAAAGTTTTCATGACGAAGAAAAGAATTACACAAATCTTAATGCATACAAATTCCTTATATATCATAATATTCCTTTAGCAAAATGTTACTATGAAGGAAACTGCTTACACTGCAGTTCATTGTAATTATTTCATAATAATTGTGAAGCTGCTGTCCATATTTCGTTGGCAATACCTCGTTAAATCCTGAGAACTTTCTCAGGACTTACGAGGTTTAACATTTCTGCCAACGATTTGGCAGATGATCTTGAATACTAGTAACATGTGTGCCAAGCTTGAAATGATGCAATAATTTTTTTTATTTTAGTAGGTTATTTTACGACAGTTTATCAACATCTAATGTTATTTAGCGTCTGAATGAGATGGTGATAATGCCGGTGAAATGAGTCTGGGGTCCAACACCGAAAGTTACCCAGCATTTGCTCGTATTGGGTTGAGGGAAAACTCCGGAAAAAACCTCAACCAGGTCACTTGCCCCAACCGGGAATCGAACCTGGGCCACCTGGTTTCGCAGACGCGCTGACCGTTACTCCACAGGTGTGGACATGATGCAATTATACTTAATTGATGAACTAGTGGACTTACTCGTGTTAAATATGACATATTCGTCCGGCTTACAGCTGTTTCAGTGCATCACGCACCATCATCAGAGCCTACTAGATCGCGGCGTCATCTCGAACTTCTCTGCCTGTTAGGAGGGTGTGTTTTATTGTTGGAATGTGTTGGATTGTGGAGTCGAATAGTGTGTGTGTACTGAAATTGATCTGTGTGTTGAGGATTTGATCAGGGTGTGTTTTAGTGTGTTTGTATATTTCGTATTGTTCTAGTGTGTTGAGTTTTTGGTTCTTGGGTTGTGTGTGTAGGATTTCCATGTCCGTATTTATGTTATTGTATGTATGGTTGGCATTGGTTATGTGATCGGCGTATTTAGATGTGTTGTGCCCTCTGGTTATAGCTTTAATGGGATCACCCATATCCAGCATACTAGCAGAGATATTTTTACACAACATAGAACAAACATACATACTCAACAATGAACACAACAAGTATGCAGACAACATAATATACTGGCACAGATATGTAGACGATATACTCATATTATACAAAGGAAACAAAAGACAAATACACAAACTACACCAATACATAAACAAATTACATCCAAAACTTCAATACACACTAGAACTTGAAAACAACAACTCCATAAATTTCCTAGACATCACCATAACAAAAATCGACAACAAACACACCTTCAAAATATACAGAAAACCAACCACCACCACCACACATATACACAACACATCTAACCACCCCATACAACACAAACATGCTGCATTCAGGACAATGGTACACAGATTACTCAACATACCCATGAACCAACAACACTACAATGAAGAAGTAAACACAATCAAATTCATAGCACAAGAAAACTGATACAATCCAAACATAATAGACAACATCATAAGGAAGACAAAACAAAAACTTAACAAACACATAAATACACAAAACACAACACAAACACAAGAACGCAAGAAATACATCACACTAACATATGAAAACAAAAACACACATAAGATCGCATCTTCATTCAGAAAACAGAAATACAACATAACATACAGACAGAAAACACACTACAAAGACATCTCAACACACAAAAAACACAAACAAATAAATACGACCACACAGGTGTATACAAACTCACATGTAATAGTTGCGACAAGTTCTACATAGGACAGACAGGCAGATCATTCCAAACTCGCTACAAAGAACACATTAAAGCTATAACCAGAGGACACAACACATTTACATACGCCGATCACATAACCAATGCCAACCATACATACAATAACATAAATACGGACATGGAAATCCTACACACACAACCCAAGAACCAAAAACTCGACACACTAGAACAATACGAAATATACAAACACACTAAAACACACCCTGATCAAATCCTCAACACACAGATCAATTTCAGTACACACACACACTATTCGACTCCACAATCCAACACATTCCAACAATAAAACACACCCTCCTAACAGGCAGAGAAGTTCGAGATGACGCCGCGATCTAGTAGGCTCTGATGATGGTGCGTGATGCACTGAAACAGCTGTAAGCCGGACGAATATTTCATATTTAACAAGAGTAAGTCCACTAGTTCATCAATTAATTATATTCAAGAGTTAAAAGTGGTGTACGCAAGATTAAAAAATGCAATTATACTATATTCTATGTAATCAAGAGTTCTTATTCTTAATGGGTAACATTTTTAAGAGGAGCAAGAATTGTACATCAAAATATGTAGCCTCTGTGTAAGTTGCCAGTTTTTACAATTTCTACTAATCGATCCTGTGCCAATGTCATCAAGTTTCATACTGGATTTTGAACATTCGGGTTTTATAACTCTACTTTATAATTCAATTTGTCCACTGTTCTCAATCAAAAATGTTTCTAATAAGTGTAACGTGAGATTTAGAGAAAATTATACATGTTACTGCGTAGAATGCATAAAAACTTACCGTCACAGCAAATGTTCCAAGAAGAAAAATGAACCGGAACCAAATTTCAACTTGGGTGAATGCTGGATTATAACTCTTAAACTAGAATAATAAAACAAGAAATTGTTAACTTTATTAATAGTCGTAATGGCAGTTTTCTTATTGTAATATACATAAAAATATGTTTGGTGATTGTTTTATAATGAGACACAGAAAAAAAATGTAGAAATTCGGCACACTTACGTAGAACGTGACTTCGACAATGTTATATCTCTGATGAAAATTTTCAAGTCCATGGAAACGTACAGTTAACATGTAGTGAGTATAATCAAGAAATCCAAGATGGAGGACCATCAATTCCTCACAAGACTGACGCTCACAAACGAGGTGTCGTGTCCTATAATGTAACAGATCTGTGTGTGACTCTAAATGTTTACTATATTCAACACAATAAACAGTATCATTAAGTTATATACACATTTTTTCTTTGTGCATACTGTACAACAAATTACAATAATCACTACAGTATATTAAATACAAGTTTCTCAAATTATCCACATTTAGGCTGTATTCTTATAGATATTTTTATTTTTTAAACGCTTACCACTTTTAATAGTGGAATCCAATAATTGCTTTAACTCCTACCCTAGGAATAAATAACAATAATTCGATGAAGAGGGTTCCCTCGACAGCACACATGCTTCCATATTTAGCTTCAACTCTCCATCAGCTTGTTTGTTTTTTATGCGACAACCCAAAGACTTGAAAAATCTTGTTTACCAGTACTTATGGGCATGTAAGTACCTATGTGCTGCGAGTAAATCAACTTGTAATTATTTTTAAGAAATTGTTGTTGTTGTTTTCTAATGCCAGGCGTTTGACAATAAAGTCATTTGACCTCTTGCACTCCAATATTTTTCAAAGATATTATCATGACCAGCCACTGAAGCACAGATTTTGAGGTGTTCCGAATCCATTTCTTGGTTTGAGTTGCACAATTGACAGTTAGAGGACTGATATATTCCAATTCTATGCAGGTGTTTGGCCAAACAATCATGGCCTGTTGCCAATCTAAATGCAGCTACAGACGATTTTCGTGGTAAATCGGGAATTAACTTTGGATTTTGATGCAAAGAGTTCCATTTTTTCCCTTGGGATTGTGTTATCAAATTTTGTTTGTTGAAGTCTAAGTATGTAGATTTAATAAATCTTTTCACAGAGTAATACGTAGATTTAGTAACAGGTCTGTAAGTAGCAGTGCTGCCCTTCCTTGCTATAGCATCCACATTCTCGTTTCCCAGGATTCCACAATGGGATGGTATCCATTGGAAAACAATTCTTTTATTGAGTGATATTAATTGAGAGAGCATTTTAGCTATTTCTGCTGTTTGATGAAGGTGTGTGTTTAGAGACGATTGATAGAATAGCTGCTTTGGAGTCTGACAATATAACTGCATTTTTAAATTTACTGATGTGGCATAGAAGATTCCTGAGACTTTCACTTATTGCAATGATTTCTCCATCAAAACTTGCTGTTCCATACCCAAGAGATCTATAAAGTGAGAAGAGACAGCACGTAACCCCTACACCGGCACCTTGTTCTCTGGAGATCAAAGATCCGTCAGTGTATAAATGAAGCCAGTTTTGTGGAGGGTATCTAATATTAATTGTCTCTAAAGACAATTGTTTTAGTATTTCAGTGTTTACTTCTGATTTCAGTATTTCTTCTGTTAAATTTAGATTATATTCCATATTTAATAGAGTTAAAGGGTTTGGTTTAATTTGTAGGTTTTCTTTTAAATTTGGGATATTGATTTTCTGTTTTAATTCTTGAACAATGGATATGAAACTTTTTTGAGTTTTCAATCTACAGAGAGGACTGTATGAATGCCAATTGTTTCCTGGTAATCTAATAAGTTTTTCATATTGATACTTCAGGTATCACAGGGTGTATATTGTTTTGTTTGACACTTTATTATTAAAACATACATTAAGAAGAAAACGTTATTTTGAGTAAATCACCAATTTGTGAAAATTTGCATAAAGCTTTAGAAGGAATTTTTTAAGCTTCATATGCATACTTCTCTGATGAATTCATTCGTATGAAGAAACTCCATTCAGTAGTTTATAACTGCACTCAGATAAATAACTCCTATGCCATAAAGAACTTCTATTGTTACTTACAAATTAAACCAAACCCTTTAACTCTATTAAATATAGAATATAATCTAAATTTAACAGAAGAAATACTGAAATGAGAAGTAAACACTGAAATAATGAAACAATCGTCTTTAGAGACAATTAATATTAGGTACCCTCCACAAAACTGGCTTCATTTATACACCGACGGATCCTTGATCTCCAGGGAACAAGGTGCTGGTGCAGGTGTTATGTGCTGTCTCTTCTCACTTTATAGATCTCTTGGATATGGAACAACAAGTTTTGATGGAGAAATCGTTGCAATAAGTGAAAGTCTCAGGAATCTTCTATGCCACATCAATAAATTTAGGAATGCAGTTATATTGTCAGACTCCAAAGCAGCTATTCTATCAATAGTCTCTAAACACACACCTTCATCTCAAACAGCAGAAATAACTAAAATGCTCTCTCAATATCATTCAATAAAAGAATTGTATTTCAATGGATACCATCCCAGTGTGGAATCCTGGGAAACGAGAATGCGGATGCTTTAGCAAAGAAGGGCAGCACTGCTACTTACAGACCTGTTACTAAATCTACGTATTACTCTGTGAAAAGATTTATTAAATCTACATGCTTAGACTTAAACAAACAAAATTTGATAACACAATCACAAGGGGAAAAATGGAACTCTCTGCATCATAATCGACAGTTAATTCCCGATTTACCACGAAAATCGTCTGTAACTGCATTTAGATTGGCAACAGGCCATGATTGTTTGGCCAAACACCTGCATAGAATTGGAATATATCAGTCCCCTAACTGCCCATTGTGCAACTCAAACCAAGAAATGGATTCGGAACACCTCAAAATCTGTGCTTCAGTGGATGGCCATGATAATATCTTTGAAAAATATTGGAGTGCAAGAGGTCAAATGACTTTATTGTCAAACGCCTGGAATTAAAAAACAACAACAACTTCTATTGTAAAAGATGCTGAAAACGTGAATTTTATGATACGGTAATCTAAGAAATATGGTCTGCAGAATTACAACACATACTCATATTTTGTACAATTAGAAAAAAAAATTAATTTCGAAATCCAATATAGCCTACATTGAGTCCCAGTGAATGTTCCCGGTGTTTCTGTTGGCTGGCCACCAACAGGTCCCCCTTGCTACCGCCACTGCTTGCATCAGTAAACTCATGGTGCTTTGCCGTATTAAAATTAACATACAATGTTATGTTAAATAACACTGGGTACTCACCCTTCTCACAGTACCTGCTGGAAGTGCTGTCCATTTTGTATAAGAAACTATCATTCACACACATCAGTTTCTCTGCACTGATAGATCAATTTCTGTTCGAATGTTTTATTTAATATCTTTCAGTGTATGAGAATTATTTGCATATAGTTTATTTTTCAGTCTTTCCCAGAAATAAAAGTCACATAGTGTTAGATCTGGGCAACGAACAGGCCATAACCTCCTGTTAATAACTCTACTGCCAAATATATGATGATAATTACAGTAGAACCCCGATTATCTGTTACCCTATTAACCGATTCGTGGATTATCCGACTGTCTTTCTCTCGCTCCCCCCCCCCCCCCTTTTGTTTGCTGCAGAAAAAATATGAAGTACTGTACAGTATATTAGTACGAATTTTTTCTACAGAGTGTTCTTTTACAAACTTTTACCCTTACACAGTATGGTCTACTCTTCGAGTGGCCGTACTGTCTAACTTGTATGCAAAATGTCTTCCACAGATGTCAAAAGAAAACGTGTTGTGCTACAGAAAAAGTGCAAGTAAGATAGAGGTTCGGGAAAAAAAAAATTGTGGTTCATTTCGTATCAGAATACGAGATTTAAATTATAATTGTATGCAATTTAATTAAAAAAAAAAAAAACAAGTATAATATGTATTAAGCATGTAAATGTACAACATGAAACCTATAAGTTACTATTGTTATCATTCCACAGACAGCAGTCTATAGTACGTTAAAACAAAAGACCACAGTAGAAATTAGGAAACCTTTTATGGTACGGTTCATCCGATTTTTTCGATTAACCGTTCACTCCACTCCCTTCATTACCACGGATAATAGAGGTTCTACTGTATGTTGATATCTTCAATTTATATGAAATTCCGCATTCTGTAATTACAGATATCCAAATAATTTTATTTTCAAAAATAAATTGACATACACTCATTTAAAAAATTTTATACCTTGAGACAAACGTTTCTAGATACAGGTGAAAAAATAAAAGCTTTTCATTCTCAATCTTGCTTGCATTAGCTCCGAGGTCTGCAGACTAAAATCAGACTGTACATTTCTAATGGTCGTGAAATTCTTGGAAAGTCTTCCTTCGGAAGCTCTTTACTTCCTTATCTTTGCAGAAGCACATTTTCTTGGCCTTCAAAAGGCCCAAAGATACATTCAGTATAATTTCTGACTGACACTGTTTTTCTCATTTCTTATTTCAACATGTTTCGCAGTCCTTAGAAGGGCCTCCATATATAATTTAAAATAACCAATAGAACTCTTCCTCCAATATCTTATTTCCCCGTCCTGCCTCATCATCTATATACACTCATCCAGTCTTCAACAATAGCTTTTTGTAACGGACCCAGTAAATAGATTCCCCTTCCATGCCTTTCCTGGTGATAGAGCCCCTATGTAGCTCAGAAATGTTGACTGTTACAGCATTTATAACAGTGTGAAAATTAAAAAATCTCAATATGTTATTACCGATATGTAATAGGTCTTAACTTTTCTGTAGGATAACACTGAAAACAAAGACACTCCAAAAATTGATTATGGTATTTCACTATTTTAATTTTATTGTTGATATTCTGGTCCTAAGGTAAATGTGATTACCACTAGACCAGTGTTTCTCAAACTTTTCTGAAGTGGGGGCCACTTTTTTAAGTCAGAACAATTCTGCGGACCACCTTACTCTTGTTCCCTTCAAAAGCAAATTTATCATTTATGTAGCATATTTGAATATCAGTTACTTACATTTTAATGTAGAAATAATTAATAGTTATTTATGGTACTTGTGAGGTAAGTGCATCTTTATTGCACGAGTGGAAAGATTTAAGCATGAGGCGTCAGCCGAGTGCTTAAATTACATGAGTGCAATAAAGATCACGCTCACAAGTACCATACGTAATTTTATCCATGACCATAACGAAAAATTATGTTTTATAAAAGAAAATATGTTGAAAATAAGTCCTCGTGTAATCACATACCATGGCATGGATTTTAGAATCAATACGTTACTAGGTAGGTCATGATGTAGGAGGCCATGATTAGTAAAGAATGGTATCTAAGGCGTTGGATAAATAACAAATTATAATTAATTATATAATTTTAATATATATTTTTTTCACTTTAAACGTGTATTTTCTTCTTTTTGAAGTTTCAGGGATTATTTAGAAGTGTTCACGGAACTAATGTGATTAAAAAAATTTCACATTTTACTTCTGTAAACTTAAGAGGAATATTAAAACTTAATTAGTCATCATATCTGCTTAGCTCAGTTGGCTAACGCGTGTTGTTTTAAAATCCTATAAACCCAACTTCGCAGGTTCAAGTCTCCTCACATCCCAAAAGGTAAATTATTACAAAATTTTAAAAAGATGCATCGCGCCTAGCTTATGAGCTCGCCAGAGAGACCTTTTACATAGAGGACCTGCGCCACCAACTGCTACTACCGGCAACAGAACAATATGTGACACTACGATCGGAGCTAAGAAGCAAGAAAAACCAGATCTGGGACGATTTCTACACCACACATGCGATGACATCACACGACTGGAAGAGGGCATCCTATGATCTCAGGCATGTGACCACACGCCTGGCAATACATGGCTTCCACTTCAAGCTATGCAAAACCAAAAGCTACCATGATCCAAACCCCATGTGTATATGTGATCTTTGCGAGTGTTTCTGTGACAGATACCATGTACTTACGTGCAAACAAAGAAGAGAATCACTGACACAATTCTGTAGTGAGTGAACGGCAAGTGTCAGATTAAGTAATTTGTGCTACAGTGACATTTATGCACATTTGTGCGCAATTCTCTCTTTATTTATTTAAAAAGATGCATATTAGATATGGATGTAATGTACAAATTACGACGTAGCAGATAGAGAAAAGAGAAGGAGATTGAGTGTATGTATATTTAAGAAATGGTAATAAAGAAGTAGAGGTAGTGACATCTAGTAACTAATATATTAACTTCTTGAGTAATAGTTCAATGGAAAAGTATACGTGTGTACCCGGGTACTAGGAATATATTAATGAACTGTGAGATAAAGTTCAAACTGTGAGGTAAAGTCTTTATCTCACTAGTGAAATAAAGTAATGTTGAATAAAAGCCTACTTTACAAACGCAAAAGTATTTAGTAAAGGCATGTTTTTCGTTATGGTCATGGATAAAATTAATTTAATTCAGTTCATGTTATATTAGTATTAACTAATTAATTTAATGTTAATAGAAGAAAATTTTTTATATCTTCATTTGCAAAAACAAATAAAAAAAATTAATGCAGAAACATGACCGATTTTCAACAGTAAAGATACAATTTAGACTTCAACAAACAAAATTTAATAACACAATCCCAAGGGAAAAAATGGAACTCTCTGCATCAAAATCCACAGTTAATTCCCGATTTACCACGAAAATCGTCTGTAGCTGCATTTAGATTGGCAACAGGCCATGATTGTTTGGCCAAACACCTGCATAGAATTGGAATATATCAGTCCCCTAACTGCCCATTGTGCAACTCAAACCAAGAAATGGATTCGGAACACCTCAAAATCTGTGCTTCAGTGGCTGGTTATGATAATATCTTTGAAAAATATTGGAGTGCAAGAGGTCAAATGACTTCATTGTCAAATGCCTGGCATTAGAAAACAACAACAACAATTTTGCATATTCTTTTATTGGTGTACGACGTACACTATACCTTATTTTATTTCAAGGAGTGCAGTTCGGTGGCTCCTTTGAAAACCCGCTTACAGATTTATGACTTCCTACACAAACAACTCTGATAATTCCATCCTGTCCCCTCGTCCCAAGATTGCACAGTTGCCACAATCCTGGTGACCATCGAAGTCAGACTGACGGGATTCTTGGAATTCGGAAAAGATACGACAACTGTGCCTCCACGTGGATTTGAGGGGAGCCTGTCAATTCTTCTGAACGAAGGTTGTGATTGGTTAATAAGAAGAGGAGACAAGATTTCCATCGCAGTAAGGAAGACATTTATTTATGACAACCAATTAGTAGGGGGCAGTAGAAGGTCTGTAGGCAAAGTCCTTTCTATGAAACTGCACTCCATGAAATAAAATAAGGTATACGTGACCATTTGAATGTGAAGACTGGGTGTCAGCAAAACTATTAAGAAAGTCATAAATACATTAAAAGGTTCGGTACTTTGGTCCTGTTATGAATTCAGGTGGTCCCTAGCTGGGTAACAGGCACAGCGCTAGATTTGCACGAAAAAGATGGTGAGAAACACCACGTTCATAGTGCTTTAAATCCCTCTTTTGTTGCTGAGAGTAGAGTGGGAAGGCGATAGACATGTAAGTTAAATAAATTTAATGAAATATCAGTACTGGGAGAAAAAGTGAAAGACGATTGCCATGTGTCATTTACAAACTCTGAAATTTTCAGCTATGGTGTGATATGCAATTCGATTGAATTTTATTTTTTCTTCTGTCTTTTTTGAAGGACCACAAGGGCAGACATCGAGGACCACTGGTGGTCCACAGACCATAGTTTGAGAAACGCTGCACTAGACTATTGACTGGAAACACCCTCTCTCAGAGAGCTTAACTTCTCCCGCTACCTTAGTTGCTGTTGTATGTAGGTACTCATACTGACTGCTCTGTTTACAATGTGAGTTCCCCGTCCCTGCACTAGACTAACAATAGAATAACATCAATGACAGTCCAATAGTTAATTTAAAATTAAGCTTTAACATAATGATATAAGCATACCGGTACCTGTTATGTGCTCGATCACTATGTAGAATTGTTATAGGCTTACGGTCTGCTGTTATACCATCTATAGCCACACTTACATGAAAAGTCTTATCAAAGCTTTCATCTGAAAAAAAAAAAAAAAAAAGACAAAGTACGTTAAAATGTAATGTCAAGAATATACTATAGGTTACTGTTTATGTAGACATTTATATTTCTGTGGCCAGAACTCATATCTGAAATTTTCTGAGCACTTCGTTACAAAATATGTACAGGTAATAAACAGCCAATCTTGATTTCTGTTTCGGGTCGGGCGTAGAAATTGGTTATCACTATTTTACACTAAACCTTGTTTTGAAATTAAGACTAGTATTGTCTCATAAAAAATCAACAAAAAAATTTGCGGATTATCCACAAATAAGACAATTTATAAAGAAAAAGAGTTGCACTATTTCTCATTGTGTTGGGATGGCGTCATAGAAGTACATTCTTGGCATTAAAGGCTCACGCGCATTAATACGTAACAGATGACAAGCGCGGAACTTTCAACATCAATTTTCAGATAATCATGGATGTTAGAGGTATATTGGATATTATCCAAACCTTTTCATGAGGCAATGAGAACATGTTAAGAACTTTACAAGATATGAGATTGATAAGAAGAAGAGTGTGTAGTTCCCTAGTACCTGGTACTCGTTACATAGGTCGTTTTTGTGTTTACACAGTAGCTGATTTCTGAAAAGAATTTTAATAGTTTGTTACTAGGTGTGTTTCTAGTCAGTTTGTAATATATTTTGGTCCAGGGAAAATATACATTTTTTATGATTATACAACAATGGCTGACTTAACAGCTTATGTAGCGAGTATCGGGTACTAGGAAACTTCCGAAGAGTGAGGTGCAAAGTTAGAAATTGTAGATGATATTGCTCTCTCGTAAGAAAAAGTGACAGCTATTTGGGATGGAGACATACAGGAACATGACCCAACATATTTATGAACGATAACGTAATAGCCTACAGTTCTATTATTTCTAATGCATACACCAAAATTGCCTATTAAAATTATATAATGCAAAGTTCGTAAGCTATTTAAATAATTTATTTCTTTAAAATAAAAAATACACCCTGGACCCGTTCCAGTGCATTGAGAAATAGTGCAACTCTATTTCTTTATAAATTGTCTTATTTGTGGATAATCCGCAACTTTTTTGTTGATTTATTATCAGACAGTATTAGTCTTAATTTCAAAACAAGGTTTAGTGTAAAATAGCGATAACCAATTTCTACACCGGACCCTCTGTTTCTTATTTATGTATTAGTGTTTGTTTTTTTCTTTGTTTATTTATTTATAATTAGAAATTAAACAAAATTGTATTCCATTGCACTACCTACATGAAAAACACATACTTCGCTTATTTTGAATCTGTTATTAGATATGGCATTGCTATATGGGGTAGAAGTAAGAGAATAAAGGAGATTTTAATATTACACGAAAGGTAATTCGAATGTTAGGTTTTCGTTTTTCTCACTTAATATTCTTCTTTTTTCAAAACTCCATACAAACGTAAATTCATAACATCTAAAACAGCATTCGAAGACTACAGGGTATGGGAAGAACGAGAAGATTTTTAAATCGTCAATGACTTATATTTGCACAGATGTCTCAATGAAAATAATTAATAGGAGAGGTCCTTAGCCTATGTTTAGCTCTGTAGAGTATGCTTGAAAGTTTATGTGGAAGCAGTTCCTAAATCAATTTACATACTGGTAGCTTGTAGATACACAAATATTTCTCCACACTTGGAAAAAAAAAAAATACTTATTGAACTTTTTAAAAGAAAGTCACGATGAAGTAAGTGCAACAACTCACCATCTCTATTGTTAGTTTTGACTTTGGCAATGACCCAGAGTTGTTGGCTGTAAGTTGACATCGCTGGTGTCATCATTATGAAGGGACCATTAGCCAAGTCACTGCCATTCTGCTTAGCTATAAGGACGGATCCCTTCTGTTCCGACGTACTTGTGATGGGTGGACCTTGGCAGAGGAAAAGTGGCAATGAATTACTGTTCTTTCTTACTTCTATTACTGAAACAATTACAGATTTACAGAATAAGAGTTCGTGATACAGAACAACAACATTTAGCACCACAGTTTTTCTAACAAGAATTAAACCATTTTTATTCTTAAATCAAATACGTAATTTTGTCTTAATATCAAATTCGCGGAAATTACACGAAGTTTATAAATAAACTTTATTTTATACTTTAATTATTATGGAAGGGATGCGCTGAAGAACAATTCTCACAGGGAATTCTAGCACAGCATCAAGTCCAAACCTCCTTTGAAAGATTGCACGGTGAATGTTACTTATGTCCCGCCCACTATAGGAGACATAGGCCAGTTTTACACTAATCCTAAACATTTAGTATAACTTGTTTCTTGTGTATGCAGCCTTTTACATTAGATTTGCGAAAATTGGGATCAATGTAGAGTATCCACCGCCCACTGAACGAATATTGGTTAAAGGAGCGTTGAGCGACTTCCGCCAATTTTGGAATAGACACCGACGCACTTAGGTTAGGTTAGGTTAGGTTTTTGTTATCCCGTCAAGATGTTTAGGATTGGTGTAAAACTGGCCTATGTCTCCTGTAGTGGGCGGGACATAAGTAACATTCACCCGCCAATTTTGGAATAGACACCGACGCACTTAAACTGCCAACATAAAAAACAAAAAATCACACTCAATCGCTTTCACCTTCAGCTTGACGGGATAATAAAAGGCTAAACTAACCTAACCTAAGTGTGTCGGTGTCTATTCCAAAATCGGCGGAAGTCGCTCAACGCTCGTTTAACCAATATTTCGTTCAGTGGGCGGTGGATACTCTACAATTCTACATTGACCTTCATTACTAATGTAAGTACTTGACTGTTGGTTATTCATCCACATGAAGCTAGTTGTGTAGACCAATTTACCGACAGAGTCGTTGCCCAGGGTGGCCATAGGAGGCTGGTCTATGCTATACATGCGATTAGATGATAATGGAGATTTGCTGAGATGCCACAGGAGAACCAGAGCTTCCAGAGAAAACTCCTGTGTCACCTAGACCAAAGGCTTACCCAACACAAAATAACTTCATTGTATATGTACGTACACTTTTAAGACTTACCGGTATATAATCACTGATTGAGGTGGGATATGATAAAGACTGGATTAATCTTGCACAGTATAGGAACCAATGCCAGGCTTATGTGAGAGTGGCAATGGACCTCCGGGTTTCTTAAAAGCTATAAGTAAGTAATAATCACTGACTGACTTTACAACCTTCTTTACTGTGTTAACTTTTTAGGAAATTACCTGGCTGACTAGTTTCGAAGTGTTATCCTTCATTGTCCAAAGTCTAGTCATGGATAAATATATAATTTTTTTTTTATTAACAGGAACATGACGTATGGTACATAAGTGTCGGCGGGGGGCTGAAATAAGATGATCAGCGCCCAACGTCATAGGTGGTGAACATTAGAACTACGTGTTGGGTACATTACCCAGAGTTCTCCATTTATCCGTTCGAGATATTGCTCGAGGAATCGAGATGGCAGACAGAAACTTGCTAATAAGTGAACATAAAGTGATACGTGTTTGTATAAGCAGTGTTAAACAGTGATGTTTATGGACACTGCAAAAATAGTGTTGTTGAATGTATTGTAAAGTAATAGTAATTTCTGATGCAACGATTGATGCCATAGGATCTCTCGTGTCAAAATCATCCTTAGCTATAATTAGTAATCATTTGTACCCAACAAAATTTTTATTGTAAATGATTTCCTACGTTTTCTTATCTTAATGTTTTTTCTTTTTCTTTCCAAGTGTCACAAAATTGTTTTGTTTACTTATTATTCTTTATGAATTGATTAGTAGGCCGATCTATAGAACCCTTATTTAGGGCGGCTTTTGTTTATACAAATTATCTCTAAATTGAACATCTAAGTAGTTCGTTCTTGCAGCCTTCTCAATTGCGCTGTACAATAAATACCCAAAGAATACAATCCCAATTATCTAACCTTTTGCTTTATTTTTTGTCTCTGTCTGGTTATATTTTAATTGGGCAGTGTAAAATAGATCGTCTCTTTATCTTCCTGTTGGCTCCGGTAAGAATTTTCAGTAGAAGATGCTGTGAGGAATAAGAATGTAAATATTTTATTTTAAATTGAGTTACAAATTGAGTAGTTTTGAATATCGATGAGGGATGGGAGGGAATACTTTCTGCACAGTTTAACATTTTCGTCACCATGTGCGCTGCTAAATGCATGGAGTAATTACACTTTTCGCTACTTGGTGCGCTGCTAGATGTAATAACGCCCCCTCCCCCCAACAGGTGGCAGCAAGGTCAATTTCTACAACAGCGCCTCTAGTATGTGTTACAGGAAACTCAGTAAGTTTCGCATCCTATTATATTCATCCATGGTCTAGTGAAGGTCCTGCCAAGACCGTCTCCAATGTCCTGCTCTAGCTTCTGGTATCCTGTTGTGGTGGAGTGTGTTCATGATTGTGTCAAAAAAGATGTGTGTTTTGAAATTGAGTTGAGTGTTCAGAATGTGAGGAGGGGTGTGTTTTTGTATGGCTGTAAATTTCATATTGTTCTAGAGTGTCAAGTTTATGTTTTTTCGGCTAAATGTGTAGTATTTTCACAGACCTAGTAGTAGTAGTAATGGTAGCACAGTGTATTATATACAGTCACGAAGCTTGAGTTTTGAGGGTGCTAGAAACATTAGACTGTGACGGTTCTATTTTGCATTGCCTGTAATGAGGCGATATTAGCGATCCTAGTGGTGAGCAACTATCTAATGTTTGCATATTTACTACGTATTGAGCTTCGCGACTGTATATACTAGACTGTGGTAGTGGTAGTAGTAGCAGTAGCAGCAGTAGTAGTAGTAGTAGTAGTAGTAGTAGTAGTAGTAGTAGTTTATTTAAACTACAGAAATTATTCAATTCCGAATTCAACATGGGCAAAAATGGCCGATAAATTTTTCTTGAGCCCTCCATAAGGTACAAGATTCTTTTACGTGCCATAAATCTACTACCACAGTCTACTATATACAGTCACGAAGCTTGAGTTTTGAGGGTGCTAGAAACAATAGACTGTGACGGTTCTATTTTGCATTGCCTGTAATGAAGCGATGTTAGCGATCCTAGTGGTGAGCAACTATCTAATGTTTGCATATTTACTACATATTGAGCTTCGCGACTGTATATACTAGACTGTGCTACTACACCAACCTCCCAGCTTTACTTTCTTTTAAGAGAAAGCCATATTAAGGATCGCAACACCTTTTAAAATCCAGTGTCTTTGGTCAGATCTGAGGCCTTGAATCAGCAGTTATTTTGGTAATCGTGAGACCACTGAAGACAATCTTACAATAAAATTCATAATGGCTACTATTTGCTTATTTATGTTTAGGTTTTCCTTTATATCATCTCTTCGTAAACGAATTTTCAAGGGAAGCGTCGACATGACTTTGGAAGATATCCTTGTTAGTATTCTTGGCACTTACTCTCACCGAATATATTAAAATTACTTCGTAACCTCACCTGCTAGTCCAATGAAAACACCAAGTCCAAAGCAGGCGAAGAAAGCTAAGAACACCATCACAAATTCCCTTTTGTGCATAGAGTAGAGTCGCATCTGAACTGACCTGTGGAACAATAACAAATATAATTACACTCGCCTATATTGAACAACATATTTTAATATTTTGTCTTGCTCAGAAATAAAAGTAGGTTATACTGACTAAAACCAAAATGCACCATCGTCATTCTGTGGGAAAATCAGATTGAATTTTTTTTCTAATAAATTTTTATAGGCCTACATAATTGAAAAGGATATGCAGTAGGCATCACAATTTCAGTAGTAGGAAGTACCCACTACTTTTGTATACTGGTTTTATCACAGTCTAATATATACAGTCACGAAGCTGAATACGTAGTAAATATGCATCCATAGATAGTTGCTAACCACTAGGATCGCTACTGTCGCCTCGATACAGACAATGCAAAATAGTACCTGCACAGTCTATTGTTTCTAGCTCCCTCAAAACTCAAGCTTCGTGACTGTATATACTAGACTGTGGTTTTATATAGAGTTCAGGATAACAGAGGGGGTTTGGAATTGAACGGGTTACATCAGCTTCCTGTCTATGCGGATGACGTGAATATGTTAGGAGAAAATCCACAAACGATTAGGGAAAACACGGAAATTTTACTTGAAGCAAGTAAAGCGATAGGTTTGGAAGTAAACTCCGAAAAGACGAAGTATATGATTATGTCTCGTGACCAGATTGTTGTACGAAATGAAAATATAAAAATTGGAGATTTATCCTTTGGAGAGGTGGAAAATTCAAATATCTCGGAGCAACAGTAACACATAAATGACACTCGGAAGGAAATTAAACGCAGAATAAATATGGTTGAGAAGCTTTTGTCATCTAGTCTGCTGTCAAAAAATCTGAAAGAATTTATAAAACAGTTACATTACCGGTTGTCCTTTATGGTTGTGAAACTTGGACTCTCACTTTGAGAGAGGAACAGAGGTTAAGGGTGTTTGAGAATAATGTTCTTAGGAAAATATTTGGGGCTAAAAGAGAAGAAGTTACAGGAGAATGGAGAAAGTTACACAACGCAGAACTGCACACATTGTATTCTTCATCTGACATAATTAGGAACATTAAATCCAGACGTCTGAGATGGGTAGGGCATGTAGCACGTATGGGCGAATCCAGAAATGCATATAGATTGTTAGTTGGGAGGCCGGAGGGAAAAAGACCTTTAGGGAGGCCGAGACGTAGATGGGAAGATAATATTAAAATGGATTTGAGGGAGGTGGGATATGATGGTAGGGACTGGATTAATCTTGCTCAGGATAGAGACCAATGGCGGGCTTATGTGAGGGCGGCAATGAACCTCCGGGTTCCTTAAAAGCCAATAAGTAAGTAAGTAAGTGAGAGGAAAAGCATTCAGTAGAGCTCTTAATTAGAACAGGCTTACCTCTCACACCGGTCATGATGATAAGCTGGTGCAATATACCGATTGAATTCGCTGAAGAGATCGCTGAACTGCGAGAGAGCGTTGCGGATCTTGAGACTCCATCCACCAGAGGGAAGGTGGTAGGAGTAGCCAAGACCAGCTCCATCAACTTTAGCCATTCTTCAGTTCCCTGTTAAACGAAATCATGTCAAGTTTATAGGAAAAATATCAAAGATATAAATTGCATTTCACACTTCTATGTAACATACAAAATGTCTACTAGCAAAGAAAAGAGCATATAAATATAATTATCAACATGCCACACAATCTGCGACATAATTACAAGAGTGCCCGTAATTGGACATAAACTAAAAAGAAAATAAATCAAATTGAAAATTAATAAAAAGACGGCCATGCCTATTTCTCTATACAGATGTATTGTATTGTAATTATTAACATTCCATGGTATTCATACATTGCTTAGAGCTAGAATATGGAACAAGTCAAAAAACTTAATACTATTATAAAGTCTTAATTTATAGTCACAGTCTAGATGAAATATATATACAGACGAGATTTACAATTTAGTATTAGTATTTAGTATTTATTTATTTAACCTGGTAGAGATAAGGCCGTCAGGCCTTCTCTGCCCCTCTACCAGGAGATTCCAACTACAATATCAACAATAAAATTACAATTAGTATTAAATTTACAATTACAATTACAAATAATATTATAATTACTATTAAATTTACAATTACAATAAAATCAAAGTACGAAAAGATTACCTGAATAATTAAAGCTAGATAATTTATCATAGAGAAACAAAGAATATTTTATATTTACTGAATTACAAATTAAATCTAGAATAACAAAATTGTATAGTGATGAAATTACTGAATATTGAAATATTTTGTGATAGAGTAAAGAAACTATTTACAAGAAATCAATTACTGACCAAGTGCCTAGTAAGTTTTCGTTTGAATTAAATTTTATTTCGACAGTCCCTGATGCTAGCAGGTAGCGAATTCCAGAGTCTTGGCAGGGCTATTGTGAAAGAAGATGAGTATGAGGAGGTGCGATGGGATGGTATTGTTAGTATTGTTTCATGACGAGAGCGTGTGTTCAGATTATGGTGGGAAGAAAGGTAAGTGAAGCGAGACGACAGGTACGAAGGAATAGAAGAGTTCAAGATTTCGAAGAGAAAGAGAAGTGAATGTAAATTTCTTTTCTTATCTAGTTTAAGCCAACCTATTGCTTCCAGGGATGGGGTAATATGATCATATTTACGAACATTGCTTACAAAACGTACACACAAATTATGAGCACGTTGAAGTTTCATTTTGTTGTCGCTGGAGAGGTCAGTCAGTAAAATGTCCGCATAGTCGAAATAGGGAAATGCAAGTGTCTGCACAAGGGACTTTTTTTAAGCAAGAGGGGAGATGAACATTTATCCTTTTTAGCACATGGATAATAGAATATACTTTTCTGCAGGTTTCTGTGATTTGCATGTCCCAGTTGAGATTATTATCCATGTGAATGCCAAGATTTTTTACTGAAGAACTGAAAGGGATATGCACTGTACTTACTTTAACAGGGGAAATGTCGAGGTGTTTTACAGCGTCGGTTTGCCGTTTGTGTCCTAATATAATTGCTTGTGTCTTTCCAGGATTGATTTTAAGACGGAGTTTCTTTGTCCATGTCACAATCGAGTCAATGTCTTCGTTCAATTTATCTATAGCGTCATTTACAATATAGTCTACTAGTACAACACATAGTTTTAGTATCAATTTCCAGTGGCGCAGCATGAAATTTTGAGCAGGGGAAGCTAATTCAAGTTGACTTTCATGCAATATGAGAAAACGTATTACAAAAACATAGTCTTAAAATAAATAGTAGTCAAAGTTGTCAGGAGTCAAAGGTTGGTAGGAACCTCGTAAGTAACACAAATAAGGCATGGCCTCAAATGGTACGTAGTTCAGATTTTTTTTTCAGATTTATTTACAATTTACATAGTAAATAGTAGTAAAATATGATTTCACGGTTTACACATGTCTCTAACAAATAGACACGTATACGTATAACATTAGCTCACTCCCTGTCATAGTTAGAGGAATCACAATATTAACGGTCAATAGATACAGTACGTATGTGGCTGTCTTTTGGTTGTGTCCTTCATTGACGGCAAGGGAGTCGGTCATTTGTTTTTTAGATCACACTTTTGTTCGTAAGTCAGTCTTGATAATAGAATATTGTCCTAAAAATTCATGTAAATTGGTGTCAGGAACTGTTATTTCACTCATACTTATTATATCAGCCACAATGCACACTAACACTTCAACTGAACACAACTCACGAAAAGGGATAACTCGGAAACTACTTATTTTGAATGTCAAAGCTAGCTTCTTGATATTCTTGCGACCAGGATAGTTTAGTTTGAAAGGGATGGAAAATCTGCGGGGTGGGTTACACAGAAGAATGAGTGTAAGAAACCAGTCTGCTTGGAAGCTGGTGTGTGCAGGCTTCTTGTTTACTGCTGCATCACAAATCATCCTGAGCTGCCGCATCACAATATTTAACGCGTAAATATAAATTCTATTACAATTAATAAATAATTTTGTCCATAGACTGAAGGTTTATTATGAAATTATTATTAACTGGGGAAGCTGAGCTTTTTAGCTTACATTGACGCTACGCCACTGTCAATTTCATGAAGTGTTATAGAATGTCATGAATTCACTTACAGAATAGAAGGCGTGAGAAATTAGGCACTTCTTTAATTTGGCCCTAAATAATCTTATGTTTTGAGTTTCATTTTTTATATCGATTGGGAGGCTATTAAAAATTGTTACTGCCATATAACGCACTCCTTTTTGATAGCACGATAGACTTGCCAATGGAGTATGAAAGTCATTTCTTTGACGTGTATTTATGCTATGAACTGTTGAATTAGTTACAAAGTTTTCACGATTACATACGAGGAAGATTATTAATGAAAAGATATACTGACAAGCCATGCGCATTATTTGTAGTTTTTTTAAAATAGTCCTACAAAATTCCCTACATTTGGCACCTACTATTATTCTAATTACTCTTTTTTGTAATAGAAATATACTGTTACTATCTGTGGAATTTTCCCAGAATATTATTCCAAAACTCATTACCGAGTGGAAGTATGCAAAGTATATTGTTTTTAAGGTATTGATATTTACTATTTTTGCATAGTTCTAATAGCAAAACAAGCTGAATTTAGTTTGGGGGTAATTTCTTTAATATGATTTTTCCAATTTAACACATTATCGATTTTTAAGCCAAGAAATTTGGTTGTCGTTGTTTCTAATAGGGATCTGTTGTTAATTATTGCGCTAGAAATTTGCGAGGTTGAATTTGCACAGGATTTAAATTGAATTATGTTAGTTTTGTTACAATTTAATACCAATTTATTGACTGAAAACCAGTCACATATTTTGAAGAGAATTCCCTCTGAATTTCCAATGTAAACATTGAACAGTGAAATGTAATTAACCGCTGAACAGTGAAACGCAAGTAAATGCGAGCAGTATACATTCCTCAGAAATGAAAATTTTAAGGGAAGTCATCAAGACCCAAAATGAAAAAAAATTGACATTTTTATTTTTATTTTTTTTTACACTTTATGAAAGTATGGTTCATTCTGCTTAATTTGGTATTTGGTTTGTTAAAATATTAGAATATTTACTATTTTAATAATAATAATAATAATAATAATAATAATAATAATAATAATAATAATAATAATAATTACATGAATTAAAAATAAATATAGGCCTAAAACAAGTTAAAAATATAGTGCACTCAGGTTAGAACAATTATATTTATATAATTTATAACAATAAAGTCATGTAATGAATTCACATATTTAGGAGCAAAATTTGATAATACAGGAAGATACGAAAATATGATAAATTCAAGAATAATTAACGCCAGGAAAGTTACAGGAACACTAAATTCTATTCTATGGCAGAAGAACCTTGGGGAAAAAACAAAAATGATGATATACGAATCCATAGTTAAAAGCACATTACTCTATGGATGTGAAGTTTGGCAGATACCTGAGCGTATGAAAAATAAGCTTCTATCTACTGACATGGATTTCCTGAGAAGATCAGCCATGAAGTCAAGACTAGATAGGGTTAAGAACGAGGATATTAGAAGACTTGTGCATAAAGAGAAAACAGTCATCGAAGAAATACAAGGAAGACAGTTAATTTGGTACGGACATGTTGAGCGGATGGAAAACGAAAGATTGCCGAAAACTATCTTGAAATGGGTCCCAAATGGGAGAAGAAGAAGAAGAAGATGGCGACCGCGAGATACATGGATTAAAGGAGTTAATAATGCTATGTCACAGAGAGAGTTACAAGACGGTGATTGGGAGGACAGAAGAAGATGGCAACTAGGATCCGGAAGGCGACCCTTCTCGCTGTGAAGCCGGACATACATACATAACTAATTTTACGTCTGCGTTTTATGGATGTGAGTGGTTTCGTTGAATTTGTTGTATCATATTACATCAACATGTCTTCAATTTTTTGACATTAAATATAGGTTACTGATTTTAATTTATAAAAATTCAAATTGGGACATGATAGGCCTATGTATTAACAATTGTAATCAATATACTTATATAGTTTTATTAAATATTATTCATTGCATATAATCGAAAAAATAATGATAATGATGATAACAATAATAATAATAATAATAATAATAATAATAATAATAATAATAATAATAATAATAATATATTTCAAGGCCATAAGGCCTTCTCTTACACTCTACCAGGTGACAAAGTATACAAGCAGTGAAAATTTAACAGGATACTAACATATTTACAGAAAATAATAGCATAACAAAAACGACACTAAACGATATGAAAATAATACCATAATAGAAAAAAGAAAGTAAAATACAAATCTAAAGATTGGAATATAATAAAAGCAATTCAGTTTGTACAGAAAGTTAATACGGAAAAACGTAAGGAAGGATAAAACAAATGGAATGTAATACAATAATAAAAAAACACGAAATTTAAATAGAATCAACAATAAAAAGTGTACGACAATAACTTCATCTGGCGATCAAAAAAAAAGGGGGGGGGGAAGAAACATATATTTTTACAAAATTATCGCAGAGAAAAGGGCTGACAGTCTCTGACATGTTGTGGTAGAGAGTTCCAAAGATGAGCTGCAAAGACGGTGAAAGATGAAGAGTAGGAGGATGTTCTGTGCTTAGGAATGGAGAGTGTAATATGGCGTTGTGAGCGAGTATCTATTTCATGATATGAGGAAAAATGTTGAAAACGAGAAGCTAAGTAGCTAGGGTTAGAGTTCTGAAGAATACTGAAGAGTAACGTGAGACAGTGAATAGTTCTTCGCTCTTTGAGACGGACCCAGGACAGCATATTTAGTGAAGGTGAGATACGGTCAGATCCACGCCCAGCGGCGGATTTTCAGGGGAGGCAAGGGAGGCCGAGCCTCCCCAAATATTTTACCAGAACACAATATGGCAGTAATAATTCCAGCTGAATTAAGATCACAGACAAGTTACAGCAAATGACGAACATTTTTCCTTTTATATTAATTTTATTATTCACTACGACTATAGCAGGGAGCAAAGATATTGGCGGGTCGTACTTAGCACATTTTTGCACGTACCACCCCCTCTCTTCTGACCTGTCCATTGGGATGACTGACTGGCAGTGTGTCGATGCGTTCGGGTGTAGTTGCTTGCAAGCCAATCGTTGGGTATTGAGAGAGTAGTCATCGTAGCTGTTGTCTGTTCACTGTGCACATATTCAAACAGTAATTTTCAATACTAACAGTGGAATTGCTTCTGCGCCTAGTTGAGCGACATGTCTAGACATGTCTAGAAGCGCAGAGCCAAGCGAAAGGAATTATTTATAGTGTTTACGAATACTTAAAAAAACTTTAATTAATCCAACAAATTAAAATTTTCGTAATATGATTGAAATTCTGGTTATTAAGAGAATGAGGAAAACAGGAATTAGGTCACTATAAGTTTAAGTGAAATATTTTAAGATCTGACAGTAGGTTATATTGGCAATATACTCATTGCAGTGAAGTAAATCGTTAAAAACCATTGTGTTATTATTATTATTATTATTATTATTATTATTATTATTATTATTATTAAGTCAATTATATTATCTAAAATAAAACCTGGGTACCGACACAATACTATTTACAAATTATTTACATCGCCAACACCAGTGATTTTACTCACGGGACTGGCTTCATCTTTTCTTGCAACCCTTGTTTTGTTCAAAAGGTCTCTGGTCACTGCTGTCAGTTGGTCACCTGCTGTGATTCTTCCTGCCGGACGGTCCCTGTTGACTTTCATTGTCGCAATCCCAGGACCGCTGCCATCATTTTTGGCCTCGTTTCTGAACAGCTGGAGCCATTCATCACGACTTCTACTCTTTGTGAAGCGGATGATAATAGGACGCGTCTTCCCTGGCCTGGATGGTATGCGATGTGCTACGCTTACATCATGTTGCACCAATTCACTACCGCCTATGACTTCCGATATTTGGTAAATGACTTCATAAGTTGATTGTTCATCGATCTCCGGAATTCCAAATAGCATTATATTGTCTCTGCGTGTGTACTGCTGCAGATCACTCATTTCCTATATGAGATGGTCATTTTCTTGCACTAGCCTCTTCATCTCCTCCTGCGTGGAGTTGAGTTCATGTCTTGTGTGCGCCAATTCCTCTCTAAAGGTACGTTTTCCTCGGTGCGACTATTGCGATGATCGTTCAACGATGATCGTGCAACGATAATCGTTGAGCACTATTTCTTTGTATTTTCTATGGAGCTGTTTTCCTCCGAGCGACTGCCGCGACTCTAGAAAATACAAAGAAATAGTGCTCAACGATTATCGTTGCACGATCATCGTTGAACGATCATCGCAATAGTCGCACCGAGGAAAACGTACCTTAAGAATGTCGAACTTGGAAGATATGAATTCAACTGATTTTCTTAGTTCATTCACCTCAAAATACCAATGCTATTCGATATCATTATAGTAATTATAAAATCATGTCGCATATTGTATACCAGAAGTTTGTATGATAACAAATGAAGTGTTCACATGTGCTGTTGTTTAATGAAATAATTATAATGCTGCGCACAGAAATTACACTAAATACTGACACACAGACAGTGTTTATATATAAACACTATTTAGATGTTACAGACTTTAGGTTACGTAGCGAGGAGTGAAAGATGTTTCGGAAGCGACCCTTCGAAGAACATTTACAGCTAAAGTAGGGGTGGAACGTGGGTTGGGTTAGTATGAAGGGGTATACCTCCATCCGCCAATATTCCTGCTCCCTACTATAAGATGTAAATTACGTAAAGTCGACCACATTCAGTTGGTGATGACCGCTCGCTATACTGTACATAGTACAAATAATTCGTACTGAAAAATAACAGATAGCGCTGTAACCTGTATAGTCGACATCTAGCAGCCTGCAGTGTCTATGCGAGAGCGGGAGAGAGGAGTCGGCTACATGACGCTACTCCCCGGTAACCATGACAACAGCAGTTCAACCAATAAGATAACTGGTTAGAAGAGTGTTTAAACTTGACTAGAACGCGCGAAGGGAGCCGATTTGGAGACGTCCTACCCATGGCTGACAACTGTACTGCTTAGTCACGGCCGGTTTCGGCTGTATTCGGAAGCTTTCTCTCTTTCTCTATTCTTGGTTTTAGAAAATTGAGTCACGTCTTGTTAGTTTTCTCTCCCTGCGTAAAAGTTTTCATTTATGTTGTTACATTTTTTCTTGTTTGCGGGTGTTCTTGTTATTTTATTCTTTTGTGTTACGAGATGTATTTACTTATACTTACTTACTTACTTACAAATGGCTTTTAAGGAACCCGAAGGTTCATTGCCGCCCTCACATAAGCCCGCCATCGGTCCCTATTCTGTGCAAGATTAATCCAGTCTCTATCATCACACCCCACCTCCCTCAAATCCATTTTAATATTATCCTCCCATCTACGTCTCGGCATCCCTAAAGGTCTTTTTCCCTCCGGTCTCCCAACTAACACTCTATATGCATTTCTGGATTCGCCCATACGTGCTACATGCCCTGCCCATCTCAAACGTCTGGATTTTAAGTTCCTAATTATGTTAGGTGAAGAATACAATGCGTGCAGTTCTGTGTTGTGAAACTTTCTCCATTCTCCTGTAACTTCATCCCGCTTAGCCCCAAATATCTTCCTAAGCACCTTAATCTCACACACCCTTAACCTAAGTTCCTCTCTCAGAGTGAGAGTCCACGTTTCACAACCATACAGAAGAACCGGTAATATAACTGTTTTATAAATTCTAACTTTCAGATTTTTTGACAGCAGACTGGATGATAAGAGCTTTTCAGCCGAATAATAACACGCATTTCCCATATTTATTCTGCGTTTAATTTCCTCCCGAGTGTCATTTATATTTGTTACTGTTGCTCCAAGATGTTTGAATTTTTCCACCTCTTCGAAGGATAAATCTCCAATTTTTATATTTCCATTTCGTACAGTATTCTCGTCACGAGACATAATCATATACTTTGTCTTTTCGGGATTTACTTCCAAACCGATCGCTTTACTTGCTTCAAGTAAAATTTCCGTGTTTTCCCTAATAGTTTGTGCATTTTCTCCTAATATATTCACGTCATCTGCATAGACAAGAAGCTGATGTAACCCGTTCAATTCAAAACCCTGCCTGTTATCCTGAACTTTCCTAATGGCATATTCTAGAGCGAAGTTAAAAAGTAAAGGTGATAGTGCATCTCCCTGCTTTAGCCCGCAGTGAATTGGAAAAGCATCAGATAGAAACTGGCCTATACGGACTCTGCTGTATGTTTCACTGAGACACATTTTAATTAATCGAACTATTTTCTTGGGAATACCAAATTCAATAAGAATATCATATAATACTTCCCTCTTAACCGAGTCATATGCCTTTTTGAAATCTATGAATAACTGATGTACTGTACCCTTATACTCCCATTTTTTCTCCATTATCTGTCGAATACAAAAAATCTGATCAATAGTCGATCTGTTACGCCGAAAACCGCACTGATGATCCCCAATAATTTCATCTACGTACGGAGTTAATCTTCTCAAAAGAATATTGGACAAAATTTTGTACGACGTCAACAAAAGTGATATTCCTCGAAAGTTACCACAGTTGGTTTTGTCCCCCTTTTAAAAATAGGTACAATTATGGACTCCTTCCATTGATCTGGTACAATTTCCTTTTCCCAAATAGCAAGTACAAGTTTATAAATTTCGCTATATAATGCACTTCCACCCTCTTGTATTAATTCTGCTGGAATTTGATCGATACCTGGAGACTTGTATTTACTTATACAGTATTTTAAATACAGTATATCGAGAGTTTAGAAAAACATGCAGATTTGTCTCTAGCTTCTTCTAGCAGCAGTTATTCAGTATGTTGTGGCCTATTTGATCGGTTTTCGAAGAAAGAGGAACGTCCAGTTAATTTTCTGTAAAATTAGGCTGTGTAATAGTAATGAGCAAGCCCCGGATTCTTAGGTTCGAATCAATTTCGTTGCTATCTTGTTACTCTCAAAATATTGTTTTTCTTGTTCGTTATATGTAGCAACATAACATTCTTAAATGTAATATGACCTAAAAAGACCTAATTCGTAGGAAGTGTCCCAAAGAGTGGCAATCTTTACCAAGCCGTTTTAATATATTAACAGTATATTGTTTATATTTATTTTTTCCCCTAAAATCATGTAAATTCCTAAACATAAGATTTAAAATCCTAAAACATAAATTGGAAAACCTAATTTTAATTTCTTAAAATCTATAAATTCTGGGCTTAGTAATGAGGTACGTCACAGGCCTTATATTTTTATATTCTCATCATTCACGTCTTGGCCTCCTCAACTTTCAAACCCACTGTCCGGTACTGCGGTACGGACGTTGCAAATAAATCGAACACATGCATTATGAACACGCTGTAGTCTGTCAGTCTCATGTTAAGGTCAGTGTAGAGAGTGTCACAGTAATCAAAATGAGGCATGAGCCTTCTGTATTTACGGTAGACTGCGGTATATTTTAAATATATTTCTAAACATATTAGTGTATTTATGTTTCAGAGAAAAAAGATTACCACTTTTCACAAAAGAATTAATATCTCAGGAACTAATTGCCTTAGAAGGTTGTGGTTTGGCTTGTTTTATAGTAAAATTAATGCTTCATAAACCTGCGTTTCGAGACCTTGCCCATCCTGATTTAATAAAAAAATATTTGAGAGAAATTACTCAGAATAAATCAACAATGTTGTTCGGTACCGAGTTCCAAAAAATGTGTTTCTTGGTATGTCAACATTGGAACTTGGTGTACTAGATGCTGTACTCATATTTAATGATGGATGAGCTGCAAAGATACAAGTGTTGAAGGATCTGGGTATTCAAATAGGATATTAATACCTCGAAAAACATAGCGAACTTGGAAACATTGCGAATGGCATCGCAGTAACAAACATAACCGAAGAGGAAAGTTCCAAGAGAAGGAGGGCAGCATTACTGTACGTGAGCTGGATGAGGGGTGCCATATCGAATGAGGATAATAATAATGGTATTTTTTTTCTAGGATTCTATCCCCCCCCCTCATAAGAAATCTTAATTCGCACCCTGGTTGGATGAGAAGAAGATGAGAACGACCAATCTACTGTATATTGTTATATTCTTGTATACAGGGGCGGCCCGCCCATAAGATCTGCGGAGCTGCAGCACTCCCTGCTTTGACAGGAAAATAAAAATAATATTTATTTTAATTTGTAGAAGAATTGTTACAGATTTTATTGGTAAATTGCTTTATAATTCATCTGGCCGGGAATATGTATTATTATCTTATACATAATCCTTTTGCGCGTCGACTGTATTGGAATTGACACTGCATCGAAGTCGTCCTGGGATCTGCAGGGTGGGACAGCTCGTAAGAGAGTGTGTCTTGCATGGTCAGGGGGTAGAGAGGTGAAGGGAAGCAGAGGGAAACTGCCGCTGTTTAAAACCCATATTTCGCTGCAGTGGCTTGCAGAGCCAGGCGACAAGGGAAGATCTTTCCTCCACTCCCACACCGCTATTGTAATGCTACGTCAAATGGATTCTCTATTCCCTTGAAACTTAATGACAAAATTTTTATTTTCTCTTCACATACTTACTGTTATAGAATCTTATCGAGTTAATATAACGAAATTAATATTCTCTTTTGCCTTATTATTACGTATATATCCAACCTCCAGCAGAACCTAATATTTGCCTTAACTCAAAATGATTGCACGAGTAGAATACTTTTGATATAGCACGTAAAATACGAAAGAGACTTCTTTTCCACATTTAGAACATTGTTGACCATCAGTATATCTGAGTGTTGCTTTGGTCTGACGTCTTAATACCGTAACTTAACGAGTGCAAATGTGCAAGCATGAGTGTGTGTGAATTACAGAATATTAATTTTATTTTTCTCAACTTTCCCTTGCGGAGAAGATTGATATAATGAAGTGAAATTAAAGGGTCGTCCGTTACCCGACTTAAATCTTACTCATGCTTCATCCAGCCGAAATAGTGCATATATGTAAGGAAGTATAACAATGAAATTTACGCTAAGCATTTATGATTACGTGGATGTGAAAAAAAAAAATCTGTATTTTGTTTTCCTTGCCTTCTCTTCGGTGATAATACTACATAGACTAGGAGTGGTGTGACAGATTTAGGACGTTTGCCCCTAAAAATTAAAAAGCACGAATCTTCGCTGTCTCACCTGAAAAATGTTGTTTCATTGGCAATGTTAGGCAAAACTAATATTGCTGCGCAACTAAGTGAAGCGAACAGAACAAACATTCTCAAACATAATCAAGAAATGAGAAAAAATCGTGAAATTATTTTAAAAATGTTGATTTTGTGGCCAATATAAACTTCCCCTTAGGGACATGATGAAAAAACGATTCGAAGAACCCTGGTGTATTTCGTGGGTTGCTACAGTTCGTGAGTAATCTAAACGAGCCTCTCAAAAATCATTTGGAACATGCCATGTTTAAAGGTAGTTCTAAAACAATTCCGAATGAACTGGTAGATTGCATGTTGAGTGTCTGCCGATCTGAAATTCAGACTGAAATCGACGGTATTAGTTTCTTTTTTAGCGATTATGGCAAATGATGCCACAGACATCTCCCAACTAGGTCAAGAAGTTTTGATTTTTCGATATGTAGTGCATTTATTTTTGTCCTATACTTATTAGTAGACTTCGTTGAATTGCCACACGCAGCATGCAATCAGGTTGCCGATGTACGGTAGTATAGAGGAGGTGAGCGACCGCCCGGTCTCGTAGTATAAGCAGTTCATGTTAAGAGATGTGACCGGTCCAAATATATATAGCAGCTACAGCTAATGTATGCTATGTAAGCACTTGTTTTTACATTACTGTGGTTGGAGTAGTCAAAGCTTAACATTTGTTCAGTGCAGACAAGAATTCAATCAAACATACTACAATGAGAGTGTTGCTATTCCAAATAATTGCCCCTGGAATACCCTTACCCCCGCGGCCAGTCTTGACCCGTTGGAAAACGTGGTTGGCTGCTGTTAATTATTATGCAAAATACAATTACGGCAAAATAATGGAGGTAATTGATGCATTGGATAGCACAGACAGTTCCGCTGTTGCAGCTGTAAAATCATTGCCTTCTGAACAGCTATTGGAAGATATTCTGTTCATTGATTCTAATTTTAAAATCGTGTCCAAAAGCATCACCCTGTTAGAATCGTCTAAACTACAACTCTTAGAAGCCCTTAATATAGTGTTTAAAGTATCATAAACCGTTATCCAAAATAACAATTCACTAATTTCAGAAAAATTGAAATGTAAGTTGAGAAACATTATTGCTAAAAATTCTGCCTATTCACAACTTCGTATTATAAATGATGTACCATCAGGTCACGACAAGACATCTGAAGTTGGTGTACTAAAAAGTAGTGACTTTCCGTTCTTCAAATATGTACGTATTACATCGTGTGATGTTGAACGTACATTTTCCCAATATAAAAACTGTTTAAGTAACCATCGGAGGAGGTTACTTTGCAGTCGCTCAAAATGTACGTAACTCTTCATTGCACATATTCAAGGATGATGTGAGTATATTACATTAAACTTTAAGAGTTAATATATCTCACTACAAAATAATTATGTATTTACATGTTTAGACATTTCCTACTTCAATGATCATTCATTATATTTCTTGAATGCAGGATACAGGTTTTATTGTAACTGCAGTATACTGCTCAGTGTTTACATCAGAGGCATACTCTATCCGTTGCACGCCCTTTCTCATACAGTCTATACCGCGTGCGTAGTAAACCTTACGATTCTTGTGCCAATTCCACGAAGTTTACTTATTAGTAATGATATCAAGAAGTGAAATTTGTATGTACCAAAATCTACTGCAGCTCCCCCAATCCACAAGTTAACGAGCCGCCACTGATTAATTACGTAAGCAGTGGTTTATGTAGAGTGTTTTCCGTCAATGTCAAGGTCATTATTATGCGACAATAAATCTCGAGAGAAACTGACTAGCAACCGTTCGTTGCCTGAAGTAACTTCTCTCCAGCCTCGACTATTATCATTGAATTGGGATAACAAAATTATAATTTAATTAATATCCTTACTGTAATGCTGTATTAATGGTTGGTATTTGACTGGTCGTCAATCACTATTATGAAGCAGTAACATAGCCTATTATAGATCTATTATAATGTTATGTAATATAGGCAATTCTTAATCTAAGGAAATTATTAAAAGCCAAGAACAAAGACAAGTAGACAACAGAAAAACCGAGGAGGAATGTGTCCACCCTCTTTTCTCCTCAGATAAAGCTCTGCTAAGGAGCATTAACCCTTAAATTGACAAAGTATCCTATAGGTTACAACAGATTAATAGGCTATATATAGAAAAAAATTGGTAGGAAAATTAAAATTTCACAATAATATAACATTGTAAAACATATGAATTATAGACATTGTCATAGTTGTTTTCTTTACGGTCCGACAAGGTTTAATAAATGAAGTTTTGCAAATTTAAGAGTTAAGAAATCTCATGACATATTTAAATTTTTTTAGAAGTCGGCAAGCCTAGTTTTACCAGCGAATAGGGATTATAAAGAATGGACACTTCGCGTCGGTACCTTTGATGTAGCCGGACTGATTTCAATGACCTTCAAGCCAGTTAGAGCGTGAGATTCTGCTTTCTCCCTAGAGTTGGCGCTGACATCACATCACTCAAATAAAATAAATTGAATCCATAAAATAATAAATCCGTCATTAACTGTAATGTCTAGACTCTAGAGTTCCTTTATAATGAGAGTTGAGACGTTGACTCCAACAACAATTAAAATATGTAATGATTTGATAGCGCTGAAAATGGAAAAACAAAACTCTTATGATAAGTAAAATCATATACCTATATTATATTATACAAATATTAAACGAATTTGATACATAATGTTATAATGTATTATATTATTTTATAATATAATATATTATATCTGAAATATAAAAAAAATATTATTACAACTAGTTTGTCACTGAGAAATAAGGAAAAGCTGATAACTTGAATTTTTTTGAAGCAAAGCGTTACTGGATTATGCAATAAGGAAGGTGATGTTTGAATCCTGTGTCTCAACTCTATTCTCAATTATTATCTCAGCCTAAGCTTGATTACACTAACCTCTAGCGCTTGAAAGTGGAACTAAACGCTGGCGCACAGAGAAACAAAACACAGGAAAATTCGCTGTGTCCATTCTTTATAATCTCTATTCGCTGGTTTTACTACTTAATTTCTTTTGGTAAATTTGGAAAAACAATATATATATATATATAAATTGGTTATGTAAGGACGCTGTATCAACTATTACGTTATTTACCGCCGATGAAATTGGTGATAACGAGATGACATTTGTCGAGATGAGGCCGAGGATTCACCACAGATTTCCTGACTTTCGCCTTACTGTTGGGGAAAACCTCGGAAAAAGCCAACCAGATAATCAGCCAAATCGGGAATAGAACCCACGTCCGAGAGTAGTTCTGGATCAGAAGGGTAGCGCCTGTGTCGACTGAGCTAGCAAACATTCTCATGGGGGTAGGGGTAGATAAAAATGTTAATGTTTTTTCTTCCACCATGTTAATAATGTAAAAAGAAATGCATAAATGATCTTATCCAGTACTTCCCACTATTAAAAAAATTAATAGCATTGGCACGTATTCACATCCACATGTTAAATTGAAATTTAGGGAAACGCGCATAAACCGTGGCACAGTTAATCAGTCCTATTAACGAAAAATCAATTGGCAAACTGCAGCTTTATCAGAGTCTGCATGTGATAGAATATCATAATCTAATTTCCATTTCTAATAACTTATGTATTATACTGGGTGTTCATTTCAAAGTGTGTCATGACGTCACTGTTGTTGGGTCACTGATTTGAAGCGAGTTTCAGTTTATATGTTAGAGAAGTTGCCTATTATTTAAGGCGTTCTTCAATCTGAACTTGAGAACGTGTACGGTATAACTTGAACGTCGTAGCAACAGATGGCGGTCTGTACTGTCTGTGTGCTACCATAACCTCTTTCGAACTGTGTTTTGCGCCGGCAAGTCGTACGCAGGGTATTTGTTATCATCGGTTGCGTACGGTAACATTCCACAACACAAATCAAATGCTCCGTGTCCATGTTGACCGTCGAAGTTAATGTCAACAAATACGTAAGTAATCGTCTTAACCCTCTCCCCATATCCCGACAGTACGTATTTCCAAACAGTTCATATTCCTGCCACTACCGACGTTACCGTACGTATCGGCACGTACTCTTCAGAATGAACGCCGTACTTGCTAGCCAACTTCTCTGCCTCTTAAATTATACACCTGAGCTGCGGAAGTGTAGGAAGATTGAATTCTCTAGGCTCATCAGCTAGCCACATGACGGCATACAGCGAGCCAAGACACAATTTGAACTGAACACCCAGTATATTCATATAGATTTGTAAGTACGCTTCGGCTTACAATCAAAGCATATTAAGTCAAAAATATTACTTCTGTATTATTGTGTACATAATGTATGTGTATAAATGTAGAATTGGAAAAATAATTAGAAACCACAGACAAAAAAATTATATTATGAGTACCGTGTGCAGTTCATTGAATTGCAAGGTAGGTAGGAAGGTAAGAATTGCCAAGCTTTATATCCCGGTTCTAGAGGGAGGTGATATTACCAGCACCATGTTCTGGCCACTTTCACCCCCAGGAAGAGCCAATACTCAGTATTTGAGCAGTGTGATTGACTTCTGAGCTGTTGAAGTTAGGTATATAACGAGAGAGAAATTATGCCTTCATCTGGGACTGAACTCAGGCTTTTCTATCCGTAGTCTGTCATTCTACCTACAGTTCTAACTCTGCTGCAATAAGGGAAGTGAGCATAGTTAAAGCGATTAAAGTAAGTATTTGATTCTGTTTTGAGATTTAAGATAATTTCAATATATTTTTAATATTATTTTATGACTAGCCGTACCCGTGCGCTCCGCTGCACCCGTTAGAAATAAACATAACGTAATTACATAATTAAAATAGGACGTTTGATCCAGGGAACATTCGTGTTTGATAGAAGGATAAATCGTTTAATATGTTACTTAATTTAAATTGCATCCAAGTAATTAAAATGCGATCATTTTGGTCCAGAGACACTCATTTGGTGCAATGACAATTCCTTTAACATGTTTCTTAATTTTTATTACATGCAACCATAGTTTAATGAACATTGACATCATTTAGATTTAATGTGTATATTTTATTTTACTAGTTATAGATTTCCATTGAATTATGGTAATAACTTAATTTTAACCCTTGTTTTCTACGTATTCAGTAAATGGCGCTATGGTTCTGAACCCTTCAAATAACTTAAATTATATAATATAATATAATATAATATAATATAATATAATATAATATAATATAATATAATATAATATAATATAATATAATATAATATAATATAATATAATATAATATAATATAATATAATATAATATAATATAATATAATATAATATAATATAATATAATATAATATAATATAATATAATATAATATCAGAAGTTACTGTAATAACATTATAGCATTATGTCCATCTAGAGAAACTACACTTTCCAATGGTGAAATAATAATTAATTATACAAATCGGTTAATTTAGCTTCCGATATTACTTCATACAAACACAGAAACCTTCTCTGTAGGCTATCTTTCATAGCTTTCGATTGTTGCTGTCTAAGGCCCCTTATAGACGAAGTCATTTGTTTTTTAATTCATTACACGGCCTTAGATGGCAGTTATTTTAATTTTAAAACTCATTTATCTCATTAAATATCAGTCCTATCAAAATTTTGCATGGAATAAAACTTATCACAAATTATTTTTAAAGAAACGTTTGTTATGTAACATTTTTCACAAAAATCAATAATAAGCGAGATATTTCGATTTATTTAATTCAGGCCCCCTTATAACCCCCTTTTAAATAATGTATTTTGAATGCCATATAGCCTAAAATCTAAGTCACAACGAAATTAATTTATATTCCAATTTTCATCGAAATCCGTTCAGCCATTATCGCGTGAAAAGGTAACAAACATACATGCATATAGAAAGACATACAAACAAAAATTTCAAAAAAGCGATTTTCGGTTTCAGGGTGGTTAATTATATATGTTAGGACCAATTATTTTTGGAAAATCGAAAATTACCAGAAAAATTTCGGCTACAGATTTATTATTAGTATAGATTATAATCTATAGACGAAATTTTTCTGGTAATTTTCGATTTTCCAAAAATAATTGGTCCTAACATATATAATTAACCACCCTGAAACCGAAAATCGCTTTTTTGAAATTTTTGTTTGTATGTCTGTCTGTATGTTTGTTACCTTTTCGCGCGATAATGGCTGAATGGATTTCGATGAAAATTGGAATATAAATTAAGTTCGTTGTAACTTAGATTTTAGGCTATATGGCATTCAAAATACATTATTTAAAAGGGGGGTTATAAGGGGGCCTGAATTAAATAAATCCAAATATCTCGCTTATTATTGATTTTTGTGAAAAATGTTACATAACAAAAGTTTCTTTAAAAATCATTTCCGATAAGTTTTATTCTTTGAAATATTTTGATAGGACTGATATTTAATGAGTTAAATGAGTTTTAAAATTAAAATAACTGCCATCTAAGGCGGTGTAATGAAATAAAGAACAAATGTCTTCGTCTATAAGGGGCCTTGGTCAACAACAATCGAAAGCTATGAATCATAGCCTACAGAGAATTATTCTGTGTTTGTATGAAGTAATATCGGAAGCTAAATTAACCGATCTGTGTAATTAATTACTATTTTACCATTGGAAAGTGTAGTTTCTCTATATGGACATAATGCTATAATGTTATTACAGTAACTTCTGAGTGAATTAAGACAGGTAAGATTAAAATAGCTTCTTATGCACAGGAAACTTGATAATCTATTCTGTATATTCGTTTTCTGTATTTCTTAAAATAATGTTTATCTCAGAGAATTAACGAACAACGAGAGTGTATTCATTTAGTATGCAGTAATAATATATTAGCTTAACATTCCATTATTTTATAATCCAAATTTTAACTATGCTCAATTGAATCGTGTTAAAATACATATGCATTAAATGCAATGCAAAAAAATTGGGCAATGAACCAAGCAGATTATGTTGCCCTGTTGTAAAATAAAATTTGTTCCTCCTGAGATTCAAGAGCCCCCATAACAAATTAAAAATTTACTTAAGGGAGTACATCCGTTATCAACACACTTTTTATATAATATAATATAATATAATATAATATAATATAATATAATATAATATAATATAATATAATATAATATAATATAATATAATATAATATAATATAATATAATATAATATAATATAATATAATATAATATAAGTTATTTGAAGGGTTCAGAACCAAAGTGGGCCAAGCGCCATTTACTGAATATGTAGAAAACAAGGATTAAAATTACTGTAAGTTATTACCATAATTCAATGGAAACATATAGCAAGTAAAATAAACACATTAAATCTAAATGATGTCACTGTCCATTAAACTATGGTTGCATGTAATAAAAATTAAGAAACATGTTAAAGGAACTGTCATTGCACCAAATGATTGCTCTCTGGACCAAAATGATCGCATTTTAATTATTTAAATATAATTTAAATTAAGTAACATATTAAACGATTTATCCTTCTATCAAACACGAATGTTCCCTGGATCAAATTTCCTATTTTAATTATGTAATTACTTTATATTTATTTCTAACGGGTGCAGCGGAGCGCACGGGTACGGCTAGTAAATAATAAAACAAATATTAAAATGCCTTATTTAAAAATTTTAACATCACAGTTACGTACGTATATAGGATTTTCTTTATAAAAATCACATCATTTACTATAGAATGATCCATTAATAGGATGACTTAATTCTCTTAAAGAATGACGTCGTAACGTATAAATATTATAGCTGAAACTTTGCGGTTACAAAAATGATGTAATTAAACATGCTCTTGTACTATAAGCATTACTTACCTCAGCTTGTGTCAGTCTGTATCCTTTATATCCTTTAGAGCATAGATGTTACTTATTTGTTGTAAATATATGTGCGAATAGTTCTGTGTTATGCTTAACTATTACTATCATTTTGTACAGTTCAGTAAAACAAATAGCTAGAAATTAAGCAAAGTTCCTATCACTTATACTCAAAAGGAGTAAATATAAGTATTGTAACACCAAAACGGAAGTAATAGTACGTAAAAATGCTAAGAAATTACAAACTGCTTCTTCAAAATTACTGTTCACAGCTGGAATTCTGTCAGCAGTGAGTACACACACTCCAGTTGTATACTAGCTACTCCGCTGTTGGTATGGGTTAGAGGGGGTAGGTGGCTGGAATCTGGTATAAAATTGCCATGGAAACGGAGTATTGATCCGTGGGTGAATCCATTTTGTGTGCTCACTTCCCCACTTCTAGGTAGGGAAGGAGGGATAAAGTAGGAGAACACTCATATAGGAAAGAAATACGGAAGTTAGATTACAAACCTGTTGAGTATGAACCACGGGAAGGAAGAAGAAAATAGTAGTAGTGATAGATTATATCTAAAATTTTAATCGCAATGTATTTAATTTTAATTATAAAAAACCTTAAAATTGTTATAATGAAGCATTAGTTACTAGTTAGTGGAGTAAGTGAATTTTTATGGCTATTAGAGTACAGTGAAACCTCTCATTTACAGACATCGAAGGGACGTAACAATCTGTCCGCATCTGGGAGGTGTCCTTTATTGGGAGGGATTCTCCCCAATATAACGGTAAATTTATAATGTACATTATGTATCCCTTCACGCTTTAAATTAAATGTGTTACTGTAGTTTAATTCTAAATACAGTATACTACAGTAGATTCTTTGCAACTTTGAACTACAGTAGATAAGACCAAAAAGGAAAATACAATGCTATGCCATGCAATTTTATTCTAGGTCTACAGTTATGCAGTACTGTAATTTACAATTTTCAACTTAACCTTTACGTTCAGGTGCCATGTCTCTCGAAACAGAACAACTGATTGAAGTGAAGAGAATAATCCTACTAACCCTATCATGTGTCGGATAAAATTTCACGATCGCGGAAATCTTGGACCCATCAGACAGGTTAAATTTTATGACTCTGTTTATCCACTCACTTCCAGCTAACAAGGGGTATCCGGCTGGGCTAGTGGTAGCCTACAAGGCCCTTATTATCTTCTTTCATGAATTTATGTACAGTTCTCAAAACTAAATTTTCCATTCTTGTAACACATTAGGTCTTGAAATCCAAGTTCTGTCAGCAGTCAGGAGGTAAAGAAAACTTTAGGACTGTGAAACAGCTGTCCGTGTCCGTGTCTGAGAGTGTCCGTAAACGAGAGTTAAATTTATAATTATTTCTATATTATTTCAGTTAGGACATAAAAATCTGTCCGTATTTGAGGAGTGTCCGTATCTTGGAGGTGTCCGTAAGGAGAGGTTTCACTGTATTAAGAAAAAAGCTTTTATCCATGACCATAACGAAAAACATGCCTTTACTAAATACTTTTGCGTTTGTAAAGTAGGCTTTTATTCAACATTACTTTATTTCACTAGTGAGATAAATACTTTACCTCACAGTTTGAACTTTATCTCACAGTTCATTAGAATTTTCCTAGTATCCTGGTACACACGTATACTTTTCAATTGAACTATTACTCAAGACGTTAATATATTAGTTACTAGATGTCACTACCTCTGCTTCTTTATTACTATTTCTTAAATACACTCAATCTCCTTCTCTTTTCTCTATCTGCTACGTCGTAATTTGTACATTACATCCATATCTAATATGCATCTTTTTAAAATTTTGTAATAATTTACCTTTTGTAATGCGAGGAGACTTGAACCTGCGAAGTTGGGTTTATAGGATTTTAAAACAACACGCGTTAGCCAACTGAGCTAAACAGACACGATGTGTAATTAAGTTTTAATATTCCTCAAGTTTACAGAAGTAAAATGTGAAATTATTTTAATCACAATAGTCCCGTGAACACTTCTAAATAGTCCCTGAAACTTCAAAAAGACGAAAATACACGTTTAAAATAAAAAAATATATATTGAAATTATATAATTAATTATAATTTGTTATTTATCCAACGCCTTAGATACCATTCTTTACTAATCATGGCCTCCTACATCATGACCTACCTAGTACACGTATTGATTTTAAAATCCATGCCATGGTATGTGATTACATGAGGACTTATTTTCAACATATTTTCTTTTATAAAACATAATTTTTCGTTATGGTCATGGATAAAATTACGTATGGTACTTGTGAGTGTGATCTTTATTGCACTCGTGTAATTTAAGCACTCGGCTGACGCCTCGTGCTTAAATCTTTCCACTCGTGCAATAAAGATGCACTTACCTCACAAGTACCATAAATAACTATTGTTTTATGGGCCTTGCCTAATACATTGTACAAGCTATATGGTAGGTAGGCGTTTCTATGGAAACTGGTCATTTGATGGAATAGCCTCATATGCTCAATGCTTTTTTCTTAACGTGAAATCAGAGTGTGACTTTTTAAGAACGAGATTTCAGTTAGAGAGCTATAGCCTAATAATGTAAATCCCACTAGTAGGCTTCTGAAACTAGTTTATAATGTTATACTTTCTTACATGAGTCAATGTTTAGGAAACGAGCTAATTGACGAATGCAATTACTATACAACATTGTGTTTCATAGGTTATTTGTTTGAATGACAGCTTCTAAAATAATTAATAAAGAAATAACTTATCAAATTTGCAATGATGGGTAATCTGATATCATGGCCTGAAGAATGAGTTGCTATGATAGCAGTAATGTAGGCTATTAAAATATTTATGAACGAAAAAATCATTTAATAATATTAATTTTTTGTACACCAGAATCATAAAGAGTTTCTATCGTTTTAATTGGTTAATTTACGACGCTTTATCAACTGAGACGTGTAACTTACATCATGGGCTAGAGACCACATAATTTCGTATTAATTTCGAAAAAAAGTCTTTATAAAATATTATAGATTACGCGTTTTATCGCTAATTAGTTGTAAGATAATCGCAATAATTTCGTATAAATTGCAAAGCGATTTTTACGTGAAAAAGTAACCCTATTTTACGTGTTAGGCATCAGAATAATAATGAAAAAGTTTTCATATAATTTATTCTACATAATTATTAAAATTAAAGACAATTTTATAACACCGAGAAAAAAAACATTATTTGTATTATGTAACATCTGCTCTTTCTATTTGTGTAATTTATTTATTTAAACTTCACCAACAACAGAAGCAAGCTTCCAATTGTAGACGGCTTACAATGAAAGCATAGCAGAAGTGACAATATTATTTTCTTTCATTTTGTGCCTACGGTCACTAACAATTCAATTATGCATTGAGAAAAATCTTTCTGCGTCAACAGATCCATAAACAACCCAGACACATTTCAACACAGCAGGTGTAAATTCAGGGTAATTCAACATGAGAGCTGTAATACCTCAACCATGTCAATTTTAACATTGTTTCAAAACTATTTCTTTCAAAGTAACAAATGCTACATTGCAACCAGTAGGCCTACTTTTTAATATCCTTGAAGTAAAGTCCGCGTCACCGTTTTTGGCATGTGAAATAAGTAATGGGAACGTTAAGTGCGAGTGTTTTACATCTGCCGCAGTCAGTCACACAACTGTGTTTGGCAAATGACTGATGTGACGTGTATAGGAAGTGGTACCATTCTCAGCTACACTAGCAACATGCTCACAAACTGGGCGCTATATATCTAGCACATGCGCTAAAAATGCTGGCGCCACATATAACTCATTGTTTTAAACCTTTCTGTGAGTGCATTAACATTATCAACATTTGTCTGTACAATATTTGCTGGGTTGAATGAGTCATTTAAATTTACAAACAATGAATAAGAATTATGTAACTCGTATTTTTCAATTTTCTGAATTACCAGTTTTTTGACATGCATAAATAATTGTTGTGTTTCAGTCTTTAAGTCCAGACTGAAATGATTAATTAATTTGCCTACCGATTCCCCTACATTATTAGCAATTACTATCATGTTATTATATTATGGAAATCTGTTGTCATGACTCTACTCACGCGCAAGTAAACAAACCCGTACCTATAATAAAATAACAGCAAACCTGTTTTATCGAGCAACAAGTTTCGTTGCCTGATGATTACAAATCTATATATATATATAATTTGAACTGGTAATGGAAATTACGGGAAAACGGCTGAACGGATTTTAATAAATGACCCCTCATTTTGAAGCTTGGCACTCAAAGTTTTTCAGAAAAATAGTAGTTTTCAGTGAAATGTCAATTTTTCAACATAATTTTCCTATTTTCCAAAATCCATCTGTCATTAGTTTTTAGAACTAGCTAAACTAGCTAATTGCATTTCAGAATAAAACAAAACACACACTACAGTAAACAATATTACATGAAGGCCATGATCTGCAAGAATGCTGACATATTTAGAGCTCAAATTAAATTGGTTATTAAAAACTTAACTTACTAAAAATAATTTACAGGTTAGATTCTGTGGTGTGTAATTTTCTGGGTACAGCTGTGTATTGGATATTAAAAACTACAACACTTGAGGTGGTTTGATGACATTATTACCATTAGAAATGAAATATTATTGTAGTTAATGCCATGATGTGACTATTTTTCATTAATTATACATATTAATGCTATATTGATGATATGAAAGTGAAACGTTTTGGGGTTATATAAGTAGATGTAGAGAATAACTTAAATTAGATTTTGATTTCTATATTTTACTGAGTGGCGGCTATATAGTATATGTTACTGAAAGCTATAAAACTTACGTAAGATAATAATATTATTAAAAATCAAATATTTTTATAGTTATTAATCAAGTGGGGTTGGGTCTTTTTCATATATTTAATGGCGGTGTGGTGTAGATATTTATATGCGTGGTTCTCTTCAGTATCGGCTCGAGAGAGAGAGTATCTTTCATTATTATGGAAGCAAATAACTTTCAGAATGTCTGGTATTCTTCATTGAAAATAAATCTGAAAAATATTTATTTGAACGTCTAATGAACTTAGTTTGCAGCATTTGCTGCACAAGCCACTAGTATATATATATATATATATATATATATATATATATATATAATTTGAACTGGTAATGGAAATTACGGGAAAACGGCTGAACGGATTTTAATGAATGACCCGTCATTTTGAAGCTTGGCATCCAAGGATATTCAGAAAAATAGTAACTTTCAGTGAAGCGTTAATTTTCCTATATAATTTTCCTATTTTCCAAAATCCATCTTTCGTCAGTTTTGAGAACTAATTGCATTTCAGAATAAAACAAAACACACACTACAATAAACAATAGGCTATTACACGAAGGCCATGACCTGCAGGATTGCTGACATATTTAGAGTTCAATTTCAATTGGTTATTAAAAACTTCAAGACTTACTAAAAATAATTTACAGGTCTGATGCTACTTTGTGTAATTTTCCGAGTACAGCTGTGTATTGGATATTAAAATCTACAAAACTTGAGGTGGTTTGATGACATTACCATTAGAAATGAAATATTATAGTTAATGCCGTGATGTTAATAGTAAGTAACTTAATATATAAAACTACAGAACTTGCGTAAGATAATAATATTGTTATTAAAAATCAAATATTTTTATAGTTATTAATCAAGTGGGGTTGGGTCTTTTTCATACACATGGCGGTGTGGTGTAGATACTTACAGGAGTTATTCTCTTCAGTATTGGCTCGAGAGAACTAAAAAATTACAGTTCCTAAGGAAAGATCAAAAGATATTACTCACTGATAAAATAAGAGGCCTACAAAATTTTGTAGTCTCCCGATCATTTCAGCAAGATCTCTTAGCAGGATAAAATGATTTTACCCTCTACATTTCAAGCTCTACATGCAGCAGCTATACCAAGATGCTATGTCTAATGTTCGAAAGCATAGCAAACCTGACTTTTTTTTAACTTTCACCTACAGTCCACAATGATCAGAAATAGCTATTGCTTTACTCCCACATGAAAAACCCACTGATCGTCCTGACATTGTTAGGCCTACTTGCGTTTTCGCGTTGAAATTAAAAAAGCTGAAGGTGGATAGGCTCAAGAAAAAGTATTTGGCATAAAAAAGCCATTCGGAGGGAGTATGTTTCATTATTATGGAAGCAAATAACTTTCAAAATGTCTGGTATTTTTCATTGAAAATAAAACTGAACAATTTTTATTTGAAGTCTAATGAACTTAGTTTGCAGCATTTGCTGCACAAGCCAGTAGTATGTCTATAACAGAAAACAACGAGGAAAGTGCTTAACACTATATTAAATTATTCCGTCAGTCTTTAGGTTTTCGTTACTAGGCAACGTAATTTATAAATGTTTTAAACATTCAAACAAAACATAGCCTATTACTAGAAAAATATTAAGAAACATGACGTATGAAAACGCGTTGAATGGCGTAGGTGAGAGTACTAATAAAACTGTTCAGAAGAAATTGAAGAGTATGATTCCAAAATTCGCTGAGTTAATTTCGCCACTTTATGATCTATACATACATATGAACATACGATTATTTTTTAGATTTTTATTATTATATTTTAAGCTCCTTTACTTCCGAAACAACGCCAATCCTTGTCTAAAAGTTTGTGTTATTGTGCATGTCACTTGAAAATTCGCTCAGGCCGTAGGTCGGTGGATAAAAAACTAGTCCAGTACTTTAACAAAAATGGACTTCACGCGTTTTGGGATCACATTCTTCAATATTATAGTCAGCATTAGTTTTCATCTGTCATGTTAACTTTGCACGATTTATATTATTTCGTTTTAAGTGGAGGGGGTTCAACCTGTTTACTGTAATATTTCTGTACAATAAGTAGAAAATTACGACATTTTACATAATTTAAATTCCTTTTACTTACAAAATATTACGGAATGATACATGTTACCTTGATTGATAAAATGTTAGCCCAACAGGATATAATATAATGTTAGCGTTGAGAAATGTATAATATTTTTACCTAACTTTTTTGGTATTTAAATTAATACGGTAATGTATCAATTTTGCAAGAGACACAAAATCTTATATAGGGTGGAAGTGAAATAAACTTGCAGATTTTCAGAGTGAATAGCTCATGTTTATGTAACAAAAAATTGTAATATCATATTGGTGGAAAGTCCATAGTCCTTTTTTTTTTCTTCAGAAAAAATTCCCCCCCTTCCCAAATATTTAACACCATCTTATTCCGTAACTATTGCAAGTAGGATCGTGATTTTGTCTATATCGATAGAAAATCTAATAAAAAATCATTTATCCCTCTGGCGTATTTCAATAGCATGGACGGTTTTCGTGTAAATTTAATTTAAAGAACACTAATTTCAAGCCACTGAAAAATGCAACCAGATTGCAACGTCGTAGTCAGAGAGAGAAGTGGACTGTAGCTAACCTAGTGAGACACACCTGTGTTCGTTGGCCCCTTTTATCTGTATTACAAGACGAGAGTAGAGTGTGTTAGCGGCGATGTTGCCAGTCTGCTGAAACTTCCAACTTAATTCTCTAATTAACCGTGCATTTAATCACAAAACGTAATATAGGTTTTCTATTCATTTAAGTGTACACTACCGTCCCTTTCAATCTAGAGGGTTATTTCACTTCCATTCTGTATTAATAAGCTAGAAATGTAGTACAGTCTATACGATCAATAATTCCATATGTTGGGTTTTAATATCTATTTATCGATTGACTTAGTACAATTATGTATTTGTACAAATATATACAAAATATATAGACCTACATATACACATATATATATTTGTGTATATTTCATTTCTTGAACAACGAATCTTTGTATGAAAAGTTTAATTTTGTATCAATTTGTAAAATCAGGAGACAAAACTTTATGTTAAAATTCTATGGTGTGCGGTAACAAGGTACTGAGTGTTCAGTTCAAAGTGTGTCATGGCTCGCTGTATGCCGTCATTTGGCTAGCCGATGAGCCTAGAGAATTCATTCTTCCTACACTTCCGCAGAGGCGTATTACCTATGTGCCAGAGAAGTTGCCTAGCAAGTACGGCGTTCATTCTGAAGAGTACTTACCGATACTTACCGTAACGCCGGTAGTGGCAGGAATGTGAACTGTTTGGAAACACGTACTGAGGTGAGTTTTTTTTCTTACTGTCGGGATATGGGGAGAGGTTTAAGATGATTACTTACGTATTTGTTGACATTAACTTCGACGGTCAACATGGACACGGAGCATTTGATTTGTTTGTGGAATGTTGCCGTACTCAACCGATGATAACAAATACCCTGGGTACGACTTGCCCGCAAAACACAGTTCGAAAGAGGTTATGGTAGCACACAGATCGTACAGACCGCCATCTGTTGCTACGACGTTCAAGTTATACAGTACACGTTCTCAAGTTCAGATTGAACGCCTTGATTAATAGGCAACTTCTCTGACATAAAAGCTGAAACTCACTTCAAATCGCTGACTCACCAACAGTGACGTTATGACACACTTTGAAATGAACACCCAGTATAAGTCACAAATTGTAAGTTTTGAGTGGAACGAAAGCAGATTTTTAAACGAGGTCCAAAATAATTATGAAGAGCTGCAAATCTAAAGCTCTACATCTTTATGAAAGAGGCTAGACATAGTTCATGACCTTTATACCATTGAAAGAAGTACAAGTTTTGTATTCACATGGAGGCCGTTTCAAAACCATTAATTTCTGACAGTCCATATTATCACGCATCACAGAATTAGCCACAGAGATTAAGATCGGCTAAAAATGACAGCACAATGTGCAGGATGGGGCCTGTACCACCGGGGAGTTGTCGCTATCTGCAGTTTGTGCCTGGTAGCTGACGCCGGCGCCATGATGAACCTCTGCTTCTCCATTCCTCTGGCTGTGTGTACCTTCAGAGCTACTGATTCTAAGATCCTGATGCACAACATGGTTTCATGGGCAGGTAACCCACGGCAGACGTATTCCATATTCAATGTAGCAAATCGAGTAACATCAGTCTTTGGACTGGAAAGTTGCAGGTTCGATTACCGGCGATGTAGGCGTATGTATGTATGTATGTATGTATGTATGTATGTATGTATGTATGTATGTATGTATGTATGTATGTATGTATGTATGTATGTATGTATGTATGTATGTATGTATGTATGTATGTATGTATGTATGTATGTATGTATGTATGTATGTATGTATGTATGTATGTATGTATGTATGTATGTATGTATACTTTCTCCAACCTTTCCTATAAGGTCATTTTATTCAATCTAAAGGATTTTACTTTTTACTTCAAAGTCGCCAGTCTGTGAACAACTAACGAAAGAAGTAAGTTTTTGCACTATTTTGCGTTTTTCTTTCTTCACATTTCACTGTTGCAGGTGCAGCTGCCGGTGGTTTGGTGTTTGGATACTTCACTGACGCAGTTGGTCGGAAAAGAATCATCATGGTCATTCTCGTGTTCGAGTTCATTGGCCTGATCGGCAGCAGCTTCGCCCCGACAGAATCAATGTTCGCGTTATCCATCATTGTCTTGGGGATGGGGTGAGTAAAGCGAAACGCTGGAGCGGAAAACAAGAGTTCTCCACTGTGGTCCGTGAGGCGACAAATACAGGGACATCATTTTATTTTTACTTCAATTTTTATTGCACCTGAGTTTCTGAATGTACTTCACTCCCACCCCCTCTACTAGTAAACTTCCAACCGTTCTCCACACAGATCCAAGATCTCACATACAGTTATAGTAGCCTTACTGTCATAGTAAACAGTACGTTCCAAAAATATGTTCGCGTTTTCCAGTGACGAAAGAGCTTCCAATATTGAATCATTTTCGCACAGGTAGGTACTGTCGTCCATTTGCCTACGTCGTATCCCAGTTTCCCCCATCAGCTTTTATTCGCCAGCTAGTGGCTGGGCTGTCTTAGCTCTTTTCTAGGAACATTAATTTCTGTTAGGAATTTGACGTCTGCGTAATATTATACAACTGTTTAGAATAACTTCAATAAAAGGGCCTCATTAAGTAATTAACTGTCATGTGATTTCCTCCCTTTCTACGACCCTACGACATAACCACTTGGACGGACAATAGATAGCATGTCTGAGTAATTTTATCTTTTCGGATCGGACAGAAGTGAAGATTGAATTTACAGTACGTAAGGTACTCTTTTATAGAGTAGGTACAGAATTATTTCAACATGAGTTACTAGTATGAAGGACGAAACTGGTAATTGGGATTAGGTACAATAATCTATAGTGCGTTAATATGCACATTAGAACTGAAGTCTGTATCGAAATGAACGGCCACCATTTTCAAAAATGTGTTTAAATATCCAAATTATGATTATTTTTCAATTTAACTTCATTCTCTATATTGTACGCTAATGTGCTGTAGACAGTATAATATACACTGTATAATGAATACGTCCACATGGACAGCTCTGTTCGTGAGTAAAAACACTTATTGTTAATACTATACTTTATTTTGATTAAAAAAACATAATGAAGATGAATAATTTCGAGGGAAAAATTGTTCCGGAGCCCGGTATCGAACCCGGGACCTTTGGTTTGGTACGTTAAACCAAAGGTCCCGGGTTCGATACCCGGCTCCGGAACAATTTTTCCCTCGAAATTATTCAAATCAACTTTACAGGGAGTTAGGCTATACCTGAAATCTTGATTTGCATAATGAAGATGATCAAACTCAAAAGCGCGATATTTCCTAGTTTACCTAAATGGATGAACTACTTTTCTTCCCTCCTATACATAGTAAAGTGATTTGTATGTATATTACGCCAGTATCATAGAACTCCAGTCGTGGAAGGGGGTAACAAACGGCGTTGATCCAACGGTATAGCCAGGTTAATATTAAAAATGTTAGTAAAAAATGATGTCCCTGTACAGTATCTATGGGTAAAAATGATAGTACTGATATTCCAGCATTACTTTATGTGGATGTTTTTGTTTTTATAGGACTAGCAGTTCAACGACCACAACCAAGATTTACATTGCTGAAGTCGTTCCTAAGAACAAGAGAGGATCTAAACTTGTATTGTTGGACGTATGCTGGTCCGTTGGTTATTTATTGGCTACTGGTGAGGGACCTCTATACACCATATCCTAAAATGAATGCTACGATTTCACAATTATGTATTTCTGTAACTATTAATGTAGGCTGACCAGACGTCCCCGATTTCCGTAATGGGCATTTTTTTCCGAGTAAGTACCCTCTTAAGCGTTCCGCATTAAAAGTTCTCTTACGTGAAGAGTAACAAGGATTTAATAGAAGCAGAACTACAGACAGACGAAACATAAAAACATATCCATAGTCCGACAAATAATAATAATAATAATAATAATAATAATAATAATAATAATAATAATAATAATAATAATAATAATAATAATAATAATAATAATCATCATCTATATATATATATATATATATATATATATATATATATATATATATAATTTGAACTGGTAATGGAAATTCCCGGAAAACGACTGAACGGCTTTTAATAAATAGCCCCTCATTTTGAAGTTGGAACTCAATGTTTTTCAGAAAAATAGTAGTTTCCAGTGAAATATCAATTTTCCTACATTATTTTCCTATTTTCCAAAATCCATCTTTCTTCAGTTTTGATAACTAATTGCATTTCAGCACGGCATTGATTTCAGAATAAAACAAAACACACACTACAATAAACAATAGCTAAATACTGAAAACAGAAGTAAACACTGAAATACTGAAACAATTGTCTTTAGAGACAATTAATATTAGGTACCCTCCACAAAACTGGCTTCATTTATACACTGACGGATCCTTGATCTCCAGAGAACAAGGTACCGGTGCAGGTGTTACGTGCTGTCTCTTCTCACTTTATAGATCTCTTGGATATGGAACAACAAGTTTTGATGGTGAAATCATTGCAATAAGTGAATGTCTAAGGAATCTTCTATGCCACATCAATAAATTTAGGAATCCAGTTATATTGTCAGACTCCAAAGCAGCTATTCTATCAATCGTCTCTAAACACATACCTTCATCTCAAACAGCAGAAATAACTAAAATGCTATCTCAATTAATATCACTCAATAAAAGAATTGTATTCCAATGGATACCATCCCATTGTGGAATCCTGGGAAACGAGAATGCGGATGCTTTAGCAAGATGGGCAGCACTTCTACTTTCAGACCTGTTACTAAATCTACGTATTACTCTGTGAAGAGATTTATTAAATCTACATATTTAGACTTCAACAAACAAAATTTGATAACACAATCCCGAGGGAAAAAATGGAACTCTCTGCATCAAAATCCACAGTTAATTCCCGATTTACCACGAAAATCGTGTGTAGCTGCATTTAGAGTGGCAACAGGCCATGATTGTTTGGCCAAACACCTGCATAGAATTGGGATATATCAGTCCCCTAACTGCCCATTGCGCAACTCAAACCAAGAAATGGATTCGGAACACCTCAAAATCTGTGCTTCAGTGGCTGGCCATGATAATATCTTTGAAAAATATTGGAGTGCAAGAGGTCAAATGACTTTATTGTCATACGCCTGGCATTAGAAAACAACAACAACAATAAACAATTAGCTATTACACGAAGGCCATGACCTGCAGGGTTGCTGACATATTTAGAGTTCAAATTCAACTGGTTATTAAAAACTTCAAGACTTACTAAAAATAATTTACAGGTCTGATTCTGTGGTGTGTAATTTTCTGAGTATAGCTTTGTATTGGATATTGAAATCTACAAAACTTGAGGTGGTTTGATTACATTATTACCATTAGAAATGAAATTTCATTATAGTTAATGCCACGATGTGATTATTTTTCATTAATTATACATATTAATGCTATATTGATGATATGAAAGTGAAACGTTTTGGGATTACATAAGTAGATACAGAGAATGTGTTAAATTAGATCTTCATTTATAATTATAATTTACTGAGTGGCTGCTATTATATATATATATATATATATATATATATATATATATATATATATATATATAAAACTTACGTAAGTTAATAGTATTGTTATTAAAAATCAAATATTTTTATAGTTATTAATCATGTGGGGTTGGGCCTTTTCATATAGTTGATGGCGGTGTGGTGTAGATATTTATATGCGTCATTCTCTTCAGTATTGGCTCGAGAAAGCTAAAAAATTACAGTTCCTAAGGAAAGACGGTATTACTTACTGTTAAAAATATAAGAGACCTACAAAACTTTGTAGTCTCTCGATCATTTCAGCAAGATCTCTTAGCAGGATAAAATGATTTTACCCTCTACATTTCAATCTCTACATGCAGCAGCTATACCAAAATGCTACAGTATGTCTAATTTTCCAAAGCATAGCAAACCTGACGTTTACAATCCATTATGACCTGAAATAGCTATTGCTTTACTCCCACATGAAAAACCCACTGATCTCCCTGACATTGTTATAATACTTGCGTTTTCGCGCTGAAACTCAAGAGACATAGGATACATAGGTTCAAAAAAAAGTATTCGACATAAAAACCTTTCAGAGGGAGTATGTTTCATTATTATGGAAGCAAATAACTTTCAAAATGTCTGGTATTTTTCATTGAAAATAAATCTGAAAAATGTTTATTTGAACGTCTAATGAAATTAGTTTGCAGCATTTGCTGCACAAGCCACTAGTAATAATATAATAGTACATTATGCAACGAGCCTATAATGATAGTAATTAAGAAGCGAGTATGGATGTTTATGAAACGAGCTTCTTAATTAGCATTATAGGCGAGTTTCATACGACTTTTTATGCTCAACCACATTTATAACTTGAAATTATTCAGCTGTATACATTTTATTTGTATCTGACAAGATCGGAAGTGACCTTGTTCTAGGTCGTGAATTGTGAGATGTGCGCAGACACGAAAGTATTGATTTTTTCCGAGGAAGAATAATGTCATTGACCTTGATGTAATCCCGTTAAACTTGATATAACCTTGATTATTGAATTCGACACTGAAAAACGAGATGACAAATTGGATTTATTTGAATATTATTTACAATTAACGCTAATTATTATAGTAACAGAACATAACCTTCTGCGACAGTATTGGATTTCCAGCCTCCGTGACTTTTCGCTAATTCTCTTTCGATTGCATATCCGAGAATAATCGATACTTGCGGTTTTATAACGGTACAAAGCTGACTTGTCATTGGCTGAACACCTGTAAGCTGAGTAGTCATTGGCTGAAGACCTGTACTTTAATGAGTAGGTGTACTTTAATGACATGCATTAAAGGATTGCTACCAGGTGTATAATTACTACATTTCGGCATGGTCGAGCATAAAAAGATAAAGGATACATTGCGTTGGAGGTCTTCTAATTTATTTATCTATGGTTTTATGCTTGCAGTGTTCTTTTCCGGGTTTGTTCCTATAATTTTCCGAGAATTGGCGGATGTACGAAGCAAACTGAAGTTCTACACATGGCGCATGCTCTTTGGGCTAGTGGGCACGGTCACCATCCTGGTATCTTGCGCCACGAGCCTGTTGGGCTCCAGTCCGAGGTTCCTGCTTGCTATGCGGAAGGTTCAGGAGGCAGGGGAGGTGTTGAGGCTCATGTTTGCGTTGAACAAAAGCGAGCACGCCAAGAATTACCAGGTCCGAATGGGAATGCACTGACGTAGGAGATTAATGAGAGATGTGTGATTCCCTGTATCAATAACATGTGGAAAAACTTGAGTATTTGAGAAGAAACTTTCAGCAATTATCAATCCACTCAAACATTAAAAATCTCGACAGAGCCAAATTAAGAGGAGTGGAGGTTAAATATGGTGAAAAACCAGTAGGGTAGACGAGGGTAATTGTAAACAGGGGGTAACTATAAACAGGGGGTAACTATAAACAGGGGATAATTGTAAACAAATGCTGTGAGAAATACAAAACTGTCAATATAAACATTTTATACCTATCGTAATTGAAAGTATTTCAACAAATGGCTTTATTATCTGAAGTCGAAAATTAAATGAGTCATCGAGTTGTGATTAATACGTTGGTGTCCAGACCTGTGGAGTAACGGTTAGCGTGTCTAGCCGCGAAATCAGGTGGCCCGGGTTCGATTCCCGGTCGGGGCAAGTTACGTGGTTGAGGTTTTTTTCCGGGGTTTTCCCTCAACTCAATATGAGCAAATGCTGGGTAACTTTCGGTGTTGGACCCCGGACTCATTTCACCGGCATTATCACCTTCATCTCGTTCAGACGCTAAATAACCTAAGCTGTTGATAAAGCGTCGTAAAATAACCTACTAAAATAAAAAAAATACGTTGATAAGTTGGTTAAAATGTATGGAGAAATTCGGCTTTTACGTTTTTTTTATTGTACCTTATCTTTAGTTTTTCATTTATTTTGGGGAATATTTAAATTAACATGTTGGCTAACCTACAAAGCAGTTTGGCGCCAAATAGTAATAACTGCTTCGTTGTGAACGAATGTTTTGTAAGAGTCTACAAAAAAAGTTGAGAAAGAATTTTGCTTCACCTTAATTTTTTCATTGTAAGCAACTGTACAGTGCTGTTTTTAAGAATGTTTTTTATGAGTAATGTATAGTAGTTAACATTTATTACAATGGTTTTGAGATCTCCCATAACCTCAGTTCATGAAATTATGACGTGTTTACATTTGCCACATAGCTTTAATTGCTTGAGGGTTGTAAACATGTTTTACTATTGTTACATTTGTAATTTTCAGTAATCAAAATGCCAAGAAATTATATTAGAAAAAGACCCCCACCCAACTACACAGGATTTAGAAAGGGTTGTCACAGATGTGAAAAATAGTAATTACACTTATCGTGAAGCTCAGGAGAGGTACTGAGTTCCTATATCCGTCATATATCATAGGTTAAAGGGACGAAATGTACCAGTGATCAAAATTGGAGTTGGAAGAAGTACAAAAATGTTCAGTATCTGATAGCCCGTGCAAAAATTGGTGTTTACAATTACCCCTTCTCAAAGAGGTAAATGTAAACACGTGGGGTAAATGTAAACTAGCAACTAAAAGATGAAGAAAGTCAATCTTATTATTTTAAACCCATTTTCAGGTTCATTGCCGCCCTCACATAAGCCCGCCATCGGTCCCTATTCTGAGCAAGATTAATCCAGTCTGTAGCATCATATCGCACCTCCCTCAAATCCATTTTAATATTATTCTCCCATCTGCGTTTCGCCCTCCCCAAAGGTCTTATTCCCTCAGGCCTCCCAACTAACACTCTATGCATTTTTGGATTCGCCCATACGTGCTACATGCCCTGCCCATCTCAAACATCTGGATTTAATGTTCCTAAACTATAAAAAAGACCTCTAAAATAAATTCTTAAAATGTAATTTGTTTATCGTAAAATGAAAACTGGACATAAAAAAGGCTGTAATGCGGGTTGTAATAGAAAATTAGATTCACTTATTAATTAGGTTATTTTATGTATTATTATTATTATTATTATTATTATTATTATTATTATTATTATTATTATTATTATTAATGTAATTATTGTGTAGGCCCTATTATTTGTATTGTGTATTTTAATTGTATTGTGTATTATTTTTTCCACTTGCAGTGTAAACAAATACACATACTTACTTACTTACTTACTTACAAATGGCTTTTAAGGAACCCGAAGGTTCATTGCCGCCCTCACATAAGCCCGCCATCGGTCCCTATCCTGTGCAAGATTAATCCAGTCTCTATCATCATACCCCACCGCCCTCAAATCCATTTTAATATTATCCTCCCATCTACGTCTCGGCCTCCCTAAAGGTCTTTTTCCCTCCGGTCTCCCAACTAACACTCTATATGCATTTCTGGATTCGCCCATACGTGCTACATGCCCTGCCCATCTCAAACGTCTGGATTTAATGTTCCTAATTATGTCAGGTGAAGAATACAATGCGTGCAGTTCTGTGTTGTGTAACTTTCTCCATTCTCCTGTAATTCATCCCGCTTAGCCCCAAATATTTTCCTAAGCACCTTATTCTCAAACACCCTTAACCTATGTTCCTCTCTCAGAGTGAGAGTCCAAGTTTCACAACCATACAGAACAACCGGTAATATAACTGTTTTATAAATTCTAACTTTCAGATTTTTGGACAGCAGACTGGATGATAAGAGCTTCTCAACCGAATAATAACACGCATTTCCCATATTTATTCTGCGTTTAATTTCCTCCCGAGTGTCATTTATATTTGTTACTGTTGCTCCAAGATATTTGAATTTTTCCACCTCTTCGAAGGATAAATCTCCAATTTTTATATTTCCATTTCGTACAATATTCTGATCACGAGACATAATCATATACTTTGTCTTTTCGGGATTTACTTCCAAACCGATCGCTTTACTTGCTTCAAGTAAAATTTCCGTGTTTTCCCTAATCGTTTGTGGACTTTCTCCTAACATATTCACGTCATCTGCATAGACAAGAAGCTGATGTAACCCGTTCAATTCCAAACCCTGCCTGTTATCCTTAACGTTCCTAATGGTATATTCTAAAGCGAAGTTAAAAAGTAAAGGTGATAGTGCATCTCCCTGCTTTAGCCCACAGTGAATTGGAAAAGCATCAGATAGAAACTGACCTATACGGACTCTGCTGTATGTTTCACTGAGACACGTTTTAATTAATCGAAGTAGTTTCTTGGGAATACCAAATTCAATAAGAATATCATATAATACTTCCCTCTTAACCGAGTCATATGCCTTTTTGAAACAAATTAAATAAGAACTTACAATCAGCATGTTTGTAGCAAGTGTACACACTACACGTCCATCCGACTCTTCTTACTATTGAGCAGAATGGGCCGTGTTTAGTTAACTTAATGAAGCAGGGTGCCCGTGTCCGAGCTCTAGACTACTTATAACTTTCACCAGAATAATATTAATGAGTAATGAAAAATTATGAAAAAGATGACAGGGTAAGCCAGCCAAATTATCGTCTTTGTCGATCATAAATGTCACTTGAGCTCCGGAATTTGATCCCCGCCTAACACTGTCTTCTGAACGGAGGAATATAGAGTAACTTATGGTTTGACAGATGCCGCGCATTACCACCAGCGTGGCCGAGTCGCCCCTGGACTACAGAGTCGCCGTCTGCAGCGACCATTTCGCCCATGCCTTCAACGGTATGAACCAGTTGACGACCTACTTGTTCAGGAAGAAGTTTCTCTACCGGACACTTCTTTCAATCTTCATCAGCACTTGTCTTTTTATGGGGTTAGTATTTACCTAATTCTTGTTCTAATATATAGATTGATCAACAAGTTTCACGTGCTTAGGCCTGAACGTTTTCTTATACAAAGTGGAAGTGAAATAACCCTGCAGAATGAAAGGGGCGATAGGGTACACTTGAAGGAATAGAAAACCTATATAAACTTAAGTCAGAACTTTCACTGCAAATCCAGCATTCTCCAACCTTTCCTATTTTCTAACTTCCTCTTAAGGTAAGCGTTCACTACATCGCATCGCACTCCTCGTACGAATTGCACGCAACGGATATTTTAAGTGCAGTGCGTTCACTGTAACGACTCCATCTTATCGCCTCATCGGATTCCCCTATCAGCTGTTTCAAAAACATGACGTCGTACGATATTGACATTGCTGAAAACAGAGGAGTTGAGGTTAGGTCTATTAATTACGTCTGTTAGCGAATAAGAATTTGTAATTGCTTCATGCGTCTTAATTGAAGAAGAAGAAACGAAAGAAATATTGGTTACATAATATATTTGCAAGAAACGACTTGATTACTGTAATGGGAACGCCTCAAATTATATAATTCTTCGCAATTTTCTACACGCGAAATAAGTTTTCCGTCTGCCATTTTGGCGCGACACTGAACATAGGACAACATAATAGTAACAGTTGACCAATTAAAATTGATTTATTAAAGAAGGCCATGATCGCACGCATCGGAAAAGTTGCCCATCCGAGAAACGTAGACGGATTTGCTGGGAGGCGATGCGTGCGATACGATGTAGTGAACGCGGTTAGGCCTACACAACAATTACAGCAAAGATAGTCTTTTTCCGATCTGTGCGATTCGTCCGATGCATGCGATACGATGTAGTGAACGCTTACCTTTAGTCTCCGCTTATGATCCACATATCTTAATGTCGTCCATCATTTCGTATCTTCTTCCGCCCCGAACTCTACTCCCGTTCACCATTCCTTCCAGTACATCCTTCAGTAGTCAGTTTCTTCTCAGCCAGTGACCCAGCCAATTCCTTTTTCTCTTTTTCATCAGTTTCAGCATCATTCTTTCTTCACCCACTCTTTCCAACACAGCTTCATTTCTTATTCTGTCTGTCCATTTCACATTCTTCATTCTTCTCCATATCCACATTTCAAATGCTTCTATTCGTTTCTCTTCACTTTGTCGTAATGTCCACGTTTATATGCCATACAATGCCACACTCCACACAAAACACTTCATTAGTCTCTTCCTTAGTTCTTTTTCCAGAGGTCCGCAGAAGATGCTCCTTTTTCTATTGAAAGTTTCCCTTGCCGTTGCTATCCTGCTTTTGAATTCCTGGCTGCAGCTCATGTTACTGCTTATAGTACATCCCAAGTAATTGAAGCTGTTCAAACCGGTAGTAGGTAACTGTTTTATAAATTCCAACTTTCAGTATTTTTGAAAGCAGACTGCATGACAAAAGCTTCTCAACCATATTATAGCAAGCATTTTCCATATTTATTTTGTGTTTAATTTTCTCCCAAGTGTCATTTATATTTGTCACCGTTTCTCCAAGATATTTGAATTTTTCCACCTCTTCAAAGGATAAATTTCTAATTTTTATATTTCCATTTCGTACTATTTTCTGAACACGAGACATAATCATATACTTTGTCTTTTCCGATTTACTTTCAAACTCATCTCTTTACTTGCTTGAAGTAAAATTTTCGTGTTTTCCCTAATAGTTTGAAGTTTTTCTCCTAACATATTCACGTCATCCCCATAGACAAGCAGTTTATGTAACCCGTTCAATTCCAAACCCTTTCTGTTTTCCTGGCACTCTCCTAATGGTATATTCATGGGTGAATATATAATAGGTTGCGAAACTTACTGAGTTTCCCGTAACACATAATAGAGCCGCTGTTGTAGAAACTGACCTTGCTGCCACCTGTTGTGGGGAGGGGCGTCATTACATCTAGCAGCGCACCAAGTAGCGAAAAGAGTAATTACTCCATGCATTTAGCAGCGCACCTGGTGACGAAAATGTTAAACTGTGCAGAAAGTATTCCCTCCCACCCTCATCGATATTCAAAACTAACCCAATTTTAAATAAAACATTTACAGTTTTATTCCTCACAGCATCTTCTATTGAAAATTCTTACAACAGGAATATAAAAGAGACGATCTATTTTACACTACCCAATTAAAATATAACCAGACAGAGACAAAAACTAAAGCAAAAGGTTAGATAATTGGGATTGTATTCTTTGGGTATTTAGTGTACAGCGCAATGGAAAAGTCTGCAAGAACTACTTAGATAGTTCAATTTATTATATTACCATTACTTTACAATACATTCAACGACACTATTTTTACAACGTCCATAAACATCACTTTAACATACACTGCTTATACACACACGTATCACTTTATGTTCACTTATTAGCAAGTTTCAATCCGCCATCTCGTCTCCTCGACTCTCCCGTACAGCAATATCTCGAACGGATAAATAGAGAACTCTGGGTAATGTAGCCAACACGTAGTTCTAATGTTCAACACCTACGACGTTGGGCGCTGATCATCTTATTTCAGCCCCCTACCGCCAGATGGTGTTGACCGCAGTTTCGCATCCTATTATATATTTATCTATGGTATATTCTAGAGCAAAGTTAAAAAGTAAAGGTGATAGTACATCTCCTTATTTTAGCACGCAGTGAATTGGAAAAACATCAGAAAGAAACTGGCCTATATGGACTCTGTTGTATGTCTAACTGAGACACATTTTAATTAATCTAACTAGGTTTATTATTAGTTGGTAAAAGTCAACACTTTTCCTAATAAAATGAAGTGTACACTCTCACTTTGGTGTATGTAGACTTGGGGTGCTCAACATTTGGCTCGCGAGCCTGCTGGAGCAATCTGAACATCATGCCGTTCATGAGAACGTGAACTGCAGTATGGGCTCTAAGACATTTCTACAACTGGAGTACACCAAGAAGGGCAGCAGGTCCCTGTGCACGGTGGCGAACGTCTACCCTGCCCGCTATATCATCCCGCTAGCCGGCTCCATCCTTCTGGGACGCCTTGCCCTGCTGTTCCTCATAGATCGCATGAAGAGGACGTTAGCACTCTGTAAGTATCGATGTGACGGATCACAGAGCAGCCCGTCAGAGTTTATCGCTGACACAAGGGGTCGACCTCATAGATCGCATGAAGAGGACGTTAGCACTCTGTAAGTATCGATGTGACGGATCACAGAGCAGCCCGTCAGAGTTTATCGCTGACACAAGGGGTCGAATTTGCAATATCTTGCAGATAAAATCTTTTTTTGAGTGTTATTTACGACGCTATACGAGATACATAGCGACTGTGGAGATGGTGATAGCGAAATCGGCTGATGATTAGAGGATCCGTCATACTATTATCTTATATTCGCCTTATACTCGGAAAATCTCGGAATAAAACCCAACCAGGTTATCGGCTTAAGCAGTATTCGAACACAGGACCGAGAGCAATCTTGAATAATGAGTCACACTCGTTATCGCGGTTTGGACACGTGATGGTGGCAGTCTGCGTGTGATGCAAGTCTAAATCATCTTTCAGTTTCAGTTTGCATATTTGGTTACTAAAACTAAACTAAACTAAACAGAACAGAACTGAACTGAACTGAACTGAGCTAAATAGAACTGAACTGGATTAAAATAAACTAAACTAAACAGAACAGAACAGAACAGAACAGAACTGAACTGAACTGAGCTAAATAGAACTGAACTGGATTAAACTAAACTAAACTAAACAGAACAGAACAGAACAGAACTGAACTGAACTGAACTGAGCTAAATAGAACTGAACTGGATTAAACTAAACTAAACTAAACTAAACTAAACAGAACAGAACAGAACCGAACTGAACTGAGCTAATTAGAACTGAACTGAACAGAACAGAACAGAACAGAACAGAACTGAACTGAACTGAACAGAACAGAACAGAACAGAACAGAACAGAACAGAACAGAACAGAACAGAACTGAACTGAACTGAACAGAACAGAACAGAACAGAACAGAACTGAACTGAACAGAACAGAACAGGACAGAACTGAACTGAACAGAACAGAACAGGACAGAACTGAACTGAACTGAACTAAACAGAACAGAACAGAACAGAACTGAACTGAACTGAACTGAACTAAACAGAACAGAACAGAACAGAACTGAACTGAACTGAACTAAACAGAACAGAACAGAACAGAACTGAACTGAACTGAACAGAACTGAACTGAACAGAACAGAACTAAACAGAACAGAACAGAACAGAACAGAACAGAACTGAACTGAACTGAACTGAACTGAACAGAACAGAACAGAACTGAACTGAACTGAACTGAACAGAACAGAACAGAACTGAACTGAACTGAACTAAACAGAACAGAACAGAACTGAACTGAACTGAACAGAACAGAACTAAACAGAACAGAACTGAACAGAACAGAACAGAACAGAACAGAACAGAACAGAACAGAACTGAACTGAACTGAACTGAACTGAACTGAACAGAACAGAACTGAACTGAACTGAACTGAACAGAACAGAACTGAACTGAACTGAACAGAACAGAACTAAACAGAACAGAACAGAACTGAACTGAACTGAACAGAACAGAACTAAACAGAACAGAACTGAACTGAACTGAACTAAACGGAACAGAACAGAACTGAACTGAACTGAACTAAACATAACAGAACAGAACAGAACTGAACTGAACTGAACAGAACTGAACTGAACAGAACAGAACTAAACAGAACAGAACAGAACAGAACAGAACAGAACAGAACAGAACAGAACAGAACAGAACTGAACTGAACTGAACAGAACAGAACTGAACTGAACTGAACTAAACAGAACAGAACAGAACTGAACTGAACTGAACAGAACAGAACTAAACAGAACAGAACTGAACAGAACAGAACAGAACAGAACAGAACAGAACAGAACAGAACTGAACTGAACTGAACTGAACTGAACTGAACTGAACAGAACTGAACTGAACTGAACTAAACAGAACAGAACAGAACTGAACTGAACTGAACAGAACAGAACTAAACAGAACAGAACAGAACTGAACTGAACTGAACAGAACAGAACTAAACAGAACAGAACTGAACTGAACTGAACTGAACTGAACAGAACAGAACTGAACTGAACTAAACAGAACAGAACAGAACAGAACTGAACTGAACTGAACAGAGCAGAGCTGAGCTGAGCTGAACTGAACTGAACAGAACAGAACAGAACTGAACTGAACTGAACAGAACAGAACAGAACTGAACTGAAGTGAAGTGAACTAAAATATTTTCTGCTCAATCTTTGCTCATTTGTTGATGTTTTCTCGAGTTCAGGATATGTCCTTCGTTGGTATATCCGTCAGAAATGTACGCATCTGCCATCTGTGGTGTCAACCAATGAACCTGCAAAGCACGGCCTCGAATGATTGTAACTCTAGTCAAAGAAATGTTTCAAATGAAACATTTAATATTGAAACGAAATATATATGGGAGGTACAAGTAAAAAGACACTCTGTCCCTCAAAATATTTTAGGAAGCAAAGAACACCTTGCCACCCAAAGTCGGTGCCACTTCCTTCGGGAATTGCTTCTGACGAATTTAAGTAGGCTGTTCTAAAGTGACTGCGAGGTTTAGAAATGCATCTTTTTTTTAAGGGCATAAGTCAGGAAAAGTAAATTTGTGAAAAATTGAAAAAAAATCTATGTTAGAGAGAAACTATTTGGAAATATATAATTCCGGACATGTGGGCTGATTGTCTAGGTTACAGTTGTTGGTTTTTAAAGTAACAATACGTATTATGCGGATATTGAGATTTTATTGAGATTTAAAATATGAAAAAAGCCGACCTTTAAAAAAATCAACTTTATAACAAGTAAAATCAAATACGATGCAGATATTCTCGTGCTATTCTTGAATTACTTTACTGGAAATCATACACAAATCAAAAAATCAATTTTATAACAAGTAAAATCAAATACGATGCAGATATTTTCGTGCTATTCTAGAATTACTTTACTGCAAATCATACACAAATAAAAAAATCAATTTTATAACAAGTAAAATCAAATACGATACGGATATTTTCGTGCTATTCTAGAATTACTTTACTGCAAATCATACACAAATCAAAAAATCAATTTTATAACAAGTAAAATCAAATACGATGCAGATATTTTCGTGCTATTCTAGAATTACTTTACTGCAAATCATACAAAAATAAAAAAATCAATTTTATAACAAGTAAAATCAAATACGATGCAGATATTTTCGTGCTATTCTTGAATTACTTTACTGAAAATCATACACAAATAAAAAAATCAATTTTATAACAAGTAAAATCAAATACGATGCAGATATTTTCGTGCTATTCTTGAATTACTTTACTGGAAATCATACACAAATCAAAAAATCAATTTTATAACAAGTAAAATCAAATACAATGCAGATATTTTCGTGCTATTCTTGAATTACTTTACTGCAAATCATACACAAATAAAAAATCAATTTTATAACAAGTAAAATCAAATACGATGCAGATATTTTCGTGCTATTCTTGAATTACTTTACTGGAAATCATACACAAATCAAAAAATCAATTTTATAACAAGTAAAATCAAATACGATGCAGATATTTTCGTGCTATTCTTGAATTACTTTACTGCAAATCATACACAAATCAAAAAATCAATTTTATAACAAGTAAAATCAAATACGATGAAGATATTTTCGTGCTATTCTTGAATTACTTTACTGGAAATCATACACAAATCAAAAAATCAATTTTATAACAAGTAAAATCAAATACGATGCAGATATTTTCGTGCTATTCTTGAATTACTTTACTGCAAACCATACACAAATAAAAAATCAATTTTATAATAAGTAAAATCAAATACGATGCAGATATTTTCGTGCTATTCTTGAATTACTTTACTGGAAATCATACACAATCAACAAACAGATTGTATAATAATTATATATAATAAAAAAGAGTAAAATATAATGAATTATGAAGAGAAATCAGTCTTTTCTCTTCGGCTGTAATTACTGTTTTCAAGTCATCGTACGTTGCATTACTGTCTGTAGGCCAGCTGAAAAATTCTTTACAAAATGCCGTGTGCTCACGATGTAGGGCCTACTGCTTCACTTCCCCCCCCCCCCATGTTTTGCACTTATTTCTGTCACTTTTTCTACTGGGTCGAGTAGGCTGATACTACTAGATACAGTACTTTGATGTATCCATCTCTGTCATGTGTATACTCAAAGTGGAATAGGGTATACATTGCAAAATTGATTACCTCATTTTTCTGTTTTTTCCTTCTTTCTTCAGAAACAGCAGTCTTTTCGTAATATTTATTCTGTTTTCAGCTGTTCGTACTCAATCACCACTGCCGATTAAATAGTTTTAAAAAGATGCACGTCATTGACTACTGACCAATTAAAACAAATTGTGATTTTAACTTGCTCTAACAACCCAACGAACAATGCTATTAGCGCCCTTTCAAGCAAAAACGATGTATCAATGCACTTTCGAAACTATGATAAAAATGAAAATAAAAAAAATGACGACTTAAGCCCATTGGGAAAATTAAATTCAAATATAAAAATAAGTCAGGTTATGGATTGAACTATCCAACTCTTAGGTAAGTAATTCATTTTTAAATGTCACATTTCAACTTATTCCCTCGCTATCCTATGTTTTGCTTCAATCTTCTGCTTGTATCCTGTACGTTAGATCCTGGATACAGTATGGTCTGGTTTGAAACATCCTTTCTTTGAGCTTTACAGAAATGGATCAGCAGGTCTAAGTTCTGGGGATCGATCCAGCCAGTTGATATTGCGAAGCCGAGAAATTAAGTATTTAGGAAAATATTTTTCAACAATCACAATATGTCTCTAGCAGAATTGGCTTAATCCTGTCTTGCTGAAAGCAAATGCTTTCCTTGTTTAGCGCGTCTCTCAATAATGTCTATGATATTGCCAGTAACTTTCACCATTCACTGTAATAACTCATTTTCATCATGTAAAAAGTTGTTGTTGTTGTTGTTGTTTTCTAATGCCAGGCGCTTGACAACAAAGTCATTTGACCTCTTGCACTCCAATATTTTTCAAAGACATTATCATGACCAGCCACTGAAGCACAGATTTTGAGGTGTTCCGAATCCATTTCTTGGTTTGAGTTGCACAATGGGCAGTTAGGGGACTGATATATTCCAATTCTATGCAGGTGTTTGGCCAAACAATCATGGCCTGTTGCCAATCTAAATACAGCTACAGACGATTTTAGTGGTAAATCGGGAATTAACTGTGGATTATGATGCAGTGAGTTCCATTTTTTCTCTTGTGATTGTGTTATCAAATTTTGTTTGTTGAAGTCTAAGTATGTAGATTTAATAAATCTCTTCACAGAGTAATACGTAGATTTAGTAACAGGTCTGCAAGTAGCAGTGCTGCCCTTCTTTGCTAAAGCATCCGCATTCTCGTTTCCCAGGATTCCACAATGGGATGGTATCCATTGGAATACAGTTATTTTATTGAGTGATATTAATTGAGAGAGCATTTTAGTTATTTCTGCTGTTTGAGATGAAGGTGTGTGTTTAGAGACGATTGATAGAATAGCTGCTTTGGAGTCTGACAATATAACTGCATTCCTAAATTTATTGATGTGGCATAGAAGATTCCTGAGACATTCACTTATTGCAATGATTTCTCCATCAAAACTTGTTGTTCCATATCCAAGAGATCTATAAAGTGAGAAGAGACAGCACGTAGCACCTGCACCGGCACCTTGTTCTCTGGAGATCAAGGATCCGTCTGTGTATAAATGAAGCCAGTTTTGTGGAGGGTACCTAATATTAATTGTCTCTAAAGACAATTGTTTCAGTACTTCAGTGTTGACTTCTGATTTCAGTACCGATATTTCTTCTGTTAAATTTAGATTATATTCTATATTTAATAGAATTAAAGGGTTTAGTTTAATTGTAAGTTTTCTTTTAAATTCGGGATATTGATGAAACCGATGATGATGACTCCAGCAGAACCCGAACATCATATGGTCTGTTTGATCACCTTTTCAAGTATGCATTGGTCGTTCATGAAGTGCTTAGACGACTTTCAAATTGTTGCTGCTTTTATTTAATTTTATAATATTGTGTCAAACTCGTCAGCACCAACGTGTCACAAACAATTTCCACGTAAGATTGTAACAAAAGATTTAACAAAAAATAAGACACAGATGGGATCACTTGAAAGTGTTATTTTTAAGAAATAATAACATGCCAACATAGGCACCTTAATGGATAATACGTCCTTTAAGATTGCTATTGCCTCAAGGCTTGGTGTTAAAATTTGTTTTCCACACAAATGTATTTGTAGTGCAGATGTCGATTCTTCTGGCCTCCATGGATTAAGTTGCCTCAAAAATTCTGGACGATTTTCCAGACACGTCATGATTAACGACATCATTAAAAGGGCCCTAATTTCCGCTGGTTTTCCTACCATTCTAGAACCCATTGACATAAATCGTTCCGATGGCAAACGTCCAGATGGCTTAACTCTAACACCGTGGTCCAAAGGCAAATCACTTTTATGGGATGCCACTTGTTATAACACCTTCGCTTCTTCTTATTTGCCCAAAACTTCCAAACTCGCTGGGTCAGCCGCTGCATCTGCTGTTGTAATTAAACGCAATAAGTATCTCGATCTTCTGGATAGATATAATTTTGTCGTTTTCGCCGTAGAATCTATGGGCCCATGGTGTTCCGAGGCGAAGTTGTTAACTTCTGATATCGGCAAGTATTTATCAGCACTTAACGGTGACTCTCGCCCTACGGCTTTCCTCCGCCAAAGAATTAGTATTGCCATTCAACGAGGGAACGCTATAAGTGTTATGGGGACTTTTCTAGAATCTAAATCGTTGGAAGAAATATTCTATTTCGTATAGAGCTGTAGAGAGCATTTCGCATCCTTTAGTTTTGTTGCTAATTTCTAGTTTGTCTCTTACTCAGTTGTTTAATTTAATTTCAAAATTGAATTAAAGTTTATTTTGCCAATACAGTATATTATATTGCATTGTTCGAGCCGTATCTTGTGATATTTTGTTGTTCTATCTATAAGCTTTATATTCACTTCAGAATAGCATGCTTGAATTCGTCAGACCCAACTGCTGGATAATATATTTCATTCAATGCACACGATAACACACTCGTATCTTATCGAATCATAGCGATGCTGCTGGCTGTTGCCGGTGTTTGCTGTTCGTTGCTGCCGTTTTTCGACGTCCACGTGCTGCGGATGTGTCTGGCCTTCGTCTTCATGGCCTGCTATGCCGCCTCCCTCACCGTCTTCTCCATCATAACCATCGAGATCTTCCCCACTTGTGTCAGGTAATAAGAAAGTTTTGAAAGAAGTTGGCGTGTGTCAAAGAGAACAAGCGACGTGAAGAATGGACGTAATTTAGTAACAGATTTTAGTGATTGATTTTAATATTTTGCAATTCATTTTTATAGTTTTCAGAGAAGTCTGTATTGTATATTAAAAGTATTTATTTCAGTCACTGACTTCACAGCATATGTTTAAGGTGTTAAACCTTTGCATTACATGTTTAAAGGACGTATGAACGTTTTCGTTGGACTACACCAACATCATCAGATACGAAGTACATTTCAGCAATATCAATAATCTCTTCATAATCTCTACAAATACAATACATATTTAGTAGCATGCAAAATAAAACATACTAAAAACAAACATGGTTATGATACGCATTGACATTCTTGTATGACTGCCCTTATTGTCAATTAATTAAAACACACGTGTAAGTTGCGAAATATATATATGTTTGCAAGTCTTCACACATGGAATAATGAAGTAACATGATATAAAAGGAATAAAAATAACTAAGGTAATTATGTATTATGAGTGTGAAGAGTTGAAAATTACAGTATTTAATTACATTTATTATATTCATATTTCTGTTTCTCAATAATGCACATATTTCAACCATTTAGAACGTGTGTATCGTGGTGTGTGTCTCGTAATTTGTCTTGAATGTTTTTCAAATTAATTGTCTTATAAATGCCAATATATTATAAGTTGGAGTGTTTAATGTTGATAGTAATGTATATTTAATTTGACTATGATGCTGTTCATCCAATCTGGAAATAATTGAAATCAGTAAGTTGATGACCCAATTTTAAACAATTTTGAAATTTAACTTGTGTACTATGTTAAATGGATAGAAACTTATATGACAATATATGGTCGATATCCAATACTGTAATCGTAATAAACTGTATGATAAGGTGCAAGTCAGGTGTCATAATTAACTGGAAAAAATCAAATGTTAAATAAATCATTATTAATAATGTTGATGAAGCAAGTTATTTGACTAGTATCATATGAATTTAAATGAAGTTCAAAATTCGATGCTGTTATTGTGGGTAATGGAATAGTTACGAAAATGAAATAGTTGTGTGCGATTATTATATACTGGTAGCGAATGATTTTAAGTTTATGAGAGAGAGAGAGGGGGAGAGAGAGGGGGGAGAGCGAGAGGGGGAGAGAGAGGGGGAGAGAGGGAGAGAGGGATAGAGAGAGAGGGAGAGAGAGAGGGAGAGAGAGGGAGAGAGAGAGGGGGGAGAGAGAGGGGAGAGAGAGGAGTGGGGGAGAGAGAGGGGGGAGAGAAGGAGAGAGAGGGGGAGAGAGGGGGGTAGAGAGAGCGGGGGAGAGAGACAGAGAAAGGAGGAGAGAGAGGCAGAGAGAGGGGGAGAGAGAGGAGAGGGGGAGAGAGGGGGGAGATAGAGGGGGAAGGGGGATAGAGGGAGAGAGGGGGGAGAGAGAGGGAGAGAGAGAGGAAGGAAGGGAGGGAGAGAGGGAGGGAGGGAGGGAGAGAGGGAGGGAGGGAGAGAGGGAGAGAGGGAGAGAGAGGGAGAGAAAGAGAGTTTTGAACCAGGAAGTCGATCACACAATTGAACTTCGTAACTCTCGAATAATTTTTATTTTGTGAATATTATAATGTAATGTTTTGATAGGTAAGTGCAATTGATTTAGAATTTTACAGATTTTATATATACAGTATAACAATATTTATGTTGAGGAAAATTGTTAGTTTATTTGTTTTAATAGTAGTTAATGGGTTTTATTTAATTGGTTACTTTTATTATAGTTGAAGTTCTTTTAACATTATTCTAACGTAATGATTCTTCGTAATATTCATGTTCGTAAGAGCTCTAATAAGGTTAGTTTTACTGATATTTTATCACATTTCAGATGTTATTAATTTTCTTACTAAGACGCAAACATTTTCTTTTTTTATGTAATTATTATTTGTATTGGGGAGGCCGAAACGTAGATGGGAAGATAATATTGAAATGGATTTGAGGGTGGTGGGATATGATGATAGAGACTTGATTAATCTTGCACAGGATAGGGACTGATGGCAGGATTATGTAAGGTCGCAATGAACCTGTGGGTTTCTTAAAAGCCATAAATAAGTTGGTATTTTTCTCCTGTTTTAGATTATTTTTGGCTTTAAATTACAAGTCAAATTAAAACTTAAATAAATATTACATTGGTAGCTCCTTACACCTTCTTTACTTTCTTCTTGTCGGTTATATTTCTCTGTTATATCACCCTCGTCTTTATCTCACACTCTTAATCCCCTTCCCTTCTTTCTCTACCACATCTCTCTTACTTTTCTCCTTACTTTCGTCTCTTTATCTTTTCTTCACTTTTTTCTTCCCTTTTATTAGCTCTTCTCTTCTCTTCTCTTCTCTTCTCTTCTCTTCTCTTCTCTTCTCTTCTCTTCTCTTCTCTTCTCTTCTCTTCTCTTCTCTTCTCTTCTCTTCTCTTCTCTTCTCTTCTCTTCTCTTCTCTTCTCTTCTCTTCTCTTCTCTTCTCTTCTCTTCTCTTCTCTTCTCTTATTCTTCTTTTAGTTCCTTTATCACTCTTCTCCCTCCTCTACATCTCAATTTTGTCTTCCCACTCCTTTTCCCCTCTTCTCTCTCTTCAATTTCTTCCTCTTATTCAATTTTTCTTCTATTCCACTTACTCTTCCATTCTTTCTCCTAGTCATATTTATTTTTCAATTTTCACTCCTTAGTGCCATCTTTATTTTCACATTTCTCCTCTCCTCTCCTCTCCTCTCCTCTCCTCTCCTCTCCTCTCCTCTCCTCTCCTCTCCTCTCCTCTCCTCTCGTCTCGTCTCGTCTCGTCTCGTCTCGTCTCGTCTCGTCTCGTCTCGTCTCGTCTCGTCTCGTCTCGTCTCGTCTCGTCTCGTCTCGTCTCGTCTCGTCTCGTCTCGTCTCGTCTCTTCTCTTCTCTTCTCTTCTCTTCTCTTCTCTTCTCTTCTCTTCTCTTCTCTTCTCTTCTCTTCTCTTCTCTTCTCTTCTCTTACATCTCAATTTTGTCTTCCCACCTCTTTTCCCCTCTTCTCTCTCTTCAATTTCTTTCTCTTATTCAAATTTTTTTCTATTCCACTTATTCTTGCATTCTTTCTTCCAATCATATTTAGCCTTCAATTTTCACTCCTCTGTGTAATCTTTATTTTCACATGTCTCTTCTTTTACTCTTCTATTCCATTTCTTAATTATTCCTTTCTTTTTTTTCTCCTTATCGTGCTATGATAAATTTAAGTTATCTGCAAGAAGTTTTCATAATTTGCACACAATATTGAAGTTGAATTCATTTTTCATTACAGGGGCACAGCAAATGGGTTGATTCCAATTTTGGCTCGGATTGGACTGACTTTGGTTTTGCGGCATTTTTGGTCGACTTGCATCATTGCGTTAGAGAGTATTACCTTCTGCGTCTTAAGTGAGTACAATTGAACCATTACAGAACCAAAAACATATTCACATCCACTGTCCACGAAGTATTTAATGAAATTGAACACATGCACGGGAAAAAAATCGAACTGTTGTACACTGCTGTGAGCACGAATTAGATTCGAATAAATTCCCGTACAGCCTGAAGTTATCCAAAATTTCCCGTATCGTCTTTGAAGAATAAATTTCCGTTTCGAAAAATTCCCGTACCTTCTGAAGAATAAATGCCTGTTTCGAAAAATTCCCGTACCGTCTGAAGAATAAATGCCCATTTCAAAAAATTCCCGTACCGCCTGAAGAATAAATGCCTGTTTCGAAAAATTCCCGTACCGTCTGAAGAATAAATGCCCATTTCGAAAAATTCCCGTACCGTCTGAAGAATAAATGCCCATTCCGAAAAATTCCCGCACCGTCTGAAGAATAAATGCCCATTTCGAAAAATTCCCGTACCGCCTGAAGAATAAATGCCCATTTCGAAAAAATTCCCTTACCGTCTGAAGAATAAATGCCCATTTAAAAAAATTCCCGTACCGTCTGAAGAATAAATGCCCATTTCGAAAAATTCCCGTACCGTCTGAAGAATAAATGCCCATTTCGAAAAATTCCCGTACCGTCTGAAGAATAAATGCCCATTTCGAAAAATTCCCATACCGCCTGAAGAATAAATGCCCATTTCGAAAAATTCCCTTACCGTCTGAAGAATAAATGCTCATTTCGAAAAATTCCAGTACTATCTGAAGAATAGGCCTAAATGCCCATTTCGAAAAATTCCCATACCGTCTGAACGGGGCCTTAGAGTGAAAACACAACGTAACTCAATTACCGACCCCCAAGTAGCAACGCTACAAGAATGAAGTCTTTACGTGAGCGAAAGTCAATCATCCCTACATAGTATTACCATGGATAAATAAAATTATAGTCGCGACGCTGTTATTTCCGGCGTGACTCCTCCTCTTTGCTTACGTCTCAGGAAGTCAAGGCTCTATAAAGTCTAGGTAGGTAGTATCCTTCGCCATTTTTGTTCTTTCGTTGCCGAGATACCAGACGAGGGATCTATTTGCCACACCGTTAAACATTATCATGTCGTAGCTCCTATGATAATAAATCAAACGCACTGTAATTCAGCAAATAATTGAGCGGCAAATAACGTCCTCCTGTGCTTTCTGCGAACGCCAACGAAAGAGCCAAAATGGCGGGCGATTATATATTAAGTATTTATCCAGCCTTAGGAAATGCTTAACATCTTCATCAGCGAATCACAAGACGCACACATTTAAATGTAGCCGACCTGCAACGTGATTGGCTGCCGGAAATTAGAACGACGGGACTATAGGATGCATAACTTATTGAGTTTTCCGTTTCATACACCAGAGGCGCTAATGTAGAAATTGATCTGAATGAATATTCCTCCCCCCTCCCCCAAAAAAAAAAATCATTTGAAAATTTATTTATTCGGCGGGCCGAACTGAACACATCGGAGGGTCGTAATTGACCCGCGGACCATAGTTTTCCCATCCTTGATCTAGAAGTATTAATTAATTGGATAACTTACTCGTACGTTGGTCAGTGTACAGATTAGAGAATTTTATTATCATAACTCAGTGATGTCAAAGCAAGCGCATTTTTCTGACCTTGATGTCGTGCGCGGGCATCAAGCGCTAAGTATGGAAAGAGGAAGGGTTGTGTATATGAATAAGCAACCTGTTGGATTAAGAAAACAGTGGTGCACAAACTTCAAACGGAACGTGAAATTTTATGTCGTTATTTTTATATGGCTTCTTTCTGTTTAATATTATCTAGGCTATATTATCTGTAAAACAAAAGTACTAACACTGATTTCTTAATATTGCACTTGTGTTTTAAATCTTAATAATATACTAGGGTTAAGAAGGAATATTCACTTAAATTCCATAGTAGTATAATATTATACTGTATTATTAAGTGGAAGAGAAGCATCATTCATAAAGAAAGTGATATTGCAAAGAAAGAGATTGAGTATGACATGATAAGTTGGAATTTATGTTGATGGTATCTTTAGCCTTACAAAAGTAATCGGTAAACTAATCAAAACAATATTACAGTACAAAGCAAAGTTACCTAGATACTGTATCTGTTTTAAGTGTAACTAATATTACATAACAAAACTCTTATCGCATTATGCTTTTGAGGTGATATTTGTGAGCAACTTCCTATCATCAGAATATTAAATTATTTTCTCGAAATCTGCTGAAGCTATAGAGCTGACATTTTTACAACATATGGGCACGTATCTTTTGCTTATCATGTAACAGTAGTTGCTTTGTTAATTCATTTCCTTACCAACAATTTCCATGCGAATATTTTCAAAATTTTCAATACACTATCTTCAGTAATACGTAGGTATATACGGTATATTAGATTTACGAAAACATTCTGTAAGGCTACTAAGTAAATAGGCCTATGCCTGAAAATTTCACTTTTCTATACGAAAAATTGAGAAAATATTTCTTTTGAATAAAAAAAATCAAACTTGTGAAAAATGAGCATTAAAATTAAAACTTACATTCTTATAATGCACTTATAATTCTCAGAGGAATCTAAAAATTAACATGGATAGAGTTTTAAAAAGTTCTCTTCCCTTTATCCATTGAATCAGTGCTGGCCATCCCTGAATATAGCTCGACCAAGCGGCATATACCACCTCTTTCGTCTGTCTCTTTCCTTTTCGCTGTAAAGCGCTCAGGCTCTCCTGGGCTCTAAAGCGCGCGCTTGCTTCTGTGGGCATCAATTGACATGCCTGTCATAACTTAATGTTAACCTGATGATGTCGCCAGGGAACCCAGAATATTCGAAGACGAACTAAGCCTTTCGTTTTCTATTTCAGTTGCTTCTTTCGCATCCTTATTCCTGCCGGATCGCAGGAAGAAGCCAATGATGGAATGAACTACAGGAATGTGTCCCCGGCTTGCTTCCACACTGTTGTCAAACAGAGGCGCTTTTCCGGACAACCTCTGTAAATTGTTAGCGTCATTCGTCACGTGTGCTCTTAAACAAAGGGAGCCCAAGAAAATAAAGATATAAAAAAGATGAACGTGCTTCTTCCGACAGATTGGAGAATTACTGTTTATAAATCGTTTATCTTGATTCTTTCAGCTGTTGGGAATGCTTAGCTAAGCATGTCAACCCCAGTGGCGAAGCTAAGTTGAATACTGGGTAAGCTGAAAAAATCTGCTTACCTTGTATCTTTTTATAGAGTAGATGTTTATCGACTTTTCTATCAAAATCCTTTGTGACACAGATCCCACAAGAAGATGATGACCACTCATTTTCACCCCCAAACAGAATACAGGTGAAATAATATCTTATTTGTCTCAGAGCATCCTGTTAGCCAGGAGTATTTCTTATACCATGACAATTGAAAATTTATATTTTTCTTTTAGTGTCGATCTCCTATCTTTGTAATCACTTTTTGTTTCATACAGCCAACTTGAAAACGATTTCTCTTTTAATTCTACAAATAATGACCTCAATGTTTCTTAGTATGCATCATTTTATACAAAATTAATATGTAACATACACGCATGCACTTTTGATAAATCTAACACTCAACAACGCAGAGCATTCAGAGAACACCAATATAGCGCGACGTATTATTGTGTCGGAAGGTTATCCTTGTTTAGTACGAAGATGAAGGGAATCGATACCCCCTCCCCGGTTACCCCTCAAGTTTGCGAGTCAAGGTTGTAGCCATGCCTTTAGAGGCTTCTGCCACAAGCCTCGCACTGACCTCTCCATCCTGGAATGACTGCCAACAGTGAACTTAATATATGGGAAGATCGAAGTGAAACCAAGTGTTACGATATATCGTTATTACAAACTTATAGGCCTACTGTTACTAGGTATAATAATAACTCAAATTGTTCGAGAAGGCTAACAAGTAAACCTTCAGGTGGGGTAAGAAAACAAAGACTTACCTTTATTACCATTCGATTAAGCATTAAAAGCAATACAAAATACGTAAATTTTACAACTCGAACGCAATGAACACCAGAGATCGCGACCAATCAAGATCAAGTTGACATGGGCTACTTAGATTGCAAACAACTATACCACGCAGCATGCTAGACGCGAGAGCGAAGACAGTACTGCTGTAGTCGCGCTGTCAGCTAGTTTGTACCTTGCAGTTTATTGTGTAATGTTATGTGCGGTGAGCTGAAGAAGATGAACCCAGTGAATATAGTGATTAAAATTCTGGATAAACTAAATGAAGAGGGTTATAAGGAGACAGTGAAATGTCGCGGAAGGAACTTGGAAATTTTGATGATATATATGACTTATTAAAGAGTTATGAATCGGAAGCAGTTGAAGAAAGTCATACTCTGGACACTGGTGAAAATGAACCATGAAATGATGACAATGTCATGCCTCATGTACGAGAATAGGAGACCGAAAAAACAAATACTACCTCAGAAGAGGAATTAAGTACTTCACAAAGTTCCGGTTCTCAATACGCTCCGTCCCCTCCCGAAACATCCCGAGTCATTGACTTTGAAGAAAAATGTGAAGTAACAGAATATTTGATTCTGTCAGGTGTACCGACAAACAAAAAGAAAAAGTTTAACCATAGGTCATGGAGCAGCATGGAGCATAAATTCACTTGGTTAACACACGAAAGTCAACTGTCAAAAGATTGCAACTCATAAATCGTATTTGGTGGTATGATTTTGGACAGTTTGGACATGTAAAATGTTTAAGTGTTCAAGTGTTTAATACAGACGAATGTGGGTTCCATAAGGAAATGCCTTTCGGCTGAACATTAGAGGTCAAGGAACCAGTAAAGTGTATGGTGTCGTGCAATCCAAGGGGACAACTACACAGTCCTACACTATAACGCCGGTGGTTTCTAAAGCTGGAAAACTGATGCCAAAGTTACTACTTATTCCCCAAGAACCGAAAGGTATAAGTCAAAGAGTTGCGGAACGCATTTTCCAAAGTGACAACATTGTAGTAAAATGGACTTCGTCGGGAAAAATGACCAAAAAATATGGATACAATTCTTACGAGAAATATTCCTTCCTAATCCTGCAACTTGCAATCTTCTGCTGTTGGACTCGTATGGTGTCCACTGCGACGAAAATACAATTAAGCAACTGTTAGAAGAAGGGGACTATGGTCTTGAAAAACTAGTAGTTAAAATCATACCACCAAATACGACTTATGAGTTGCAATCTTTGGACAGGTACTTTTTTCGAATGTATAAGCATATGATTTGACGCATTTCTCATAATGTAGATTTTGATGATTCATCTGATACATTACAACAACGCAACAATATACTGAAACTACAGTCGCTTGTTTACCAGAAGTTTCCTTCTCCACGATTCCAACAGGCGCATGGGTATGGTTGGGTGTTAGCTGAATTGGGATCCAGAAGTGGACAACGTTTTCAAAACACTACAGAATACTGTATCCGAAATATACAAGGAATATGTACGATTTGAGCAAAATCAGCCTGTATAAAGTGCGGGTGGTGTACTGACAATTTATGTTTCCAACATTTTGCATTAGCTATCAGTGCTATCACTGTTGTGCGACATATGTTTCTGGATAAAAACAAATCAGATTCTGGATTACGATGCGTTAAGTAACATGATGACCACATCATCGTTTTCCTTCTTATGCATTAATCGCTAGTTGAAGGTGTGCTTTCTTGCTGCTTGAAGCCTCGTGTTCTGGGCTGTATATCGCACTTAATAATTGCAGTCGAGTTACGAAATTTTAGGATTATTCATATTTTATTATGCTGATTCCAAAAATATAAGTTTCATTTTCATTGTTTTTTACCTCAGGTGAAGGTTTACTTGTAAGCCTCAAAAGTCTCTTAAGAGCTTCGCCACTGGTATACCGCTCCATATGTGTCTCAATACCAGCACGCTCGTCTTCCATCCAGGAGACCCGACTTCGATCTCCGACTTGACCGTGACGGAATTTGTGACGGGTGAAGCAGACATTGCAGAGTACTTTTCACAGAGTACTCTTGTGGGGTCTTGTGGGGTCTAGACCTGTCCTCGGAGAGTTGACTAAAGAGCAGCTATCCATATTGTATGAAATTAATTTGCACGGCGATGTAATAGATTTATTCTTGTAGTTATATTGCTTTTCTGGTGGTGTGGAAAATAAGATCTGGTGGCCTTAACTCTAGCAGAATAAATAAATAAATAAATAAATAAATAAATAAATAAATAAATAAATAAATAAATAAATAAATAAATAAATAAATAAATAAATAGATACATAGATACATAGAAAAATAGATACATAGATAAATAAATAAATAGATAAATAAATAAATAAATAGATAAATAGATAAATAAATAAATAAATAGATAAATAGATAAATAAATAAATAAATAGATAAATAAATAAGTAAATAGATACATAAACAAATAGATAAATAAATAAGTAGATAAATAAGTAGATAAATAAATAAATAATTAAATAAATAAATAGATAAATAAATAAGTAAATAGATACATAAATAAATAGATAAATAAATAAGTAGATAAATAAATAAGTAGATAAATAAATAAATAAATAAATAATTAAATAGGTAAATAAATAAGTAGATAAATAAATAGATAAATAAGTAAATAGATAAATAAATAAGTAGATAAATAAATAAAATGTAAATAGGTAAATAAGTAAATAGATAAATAAATACAGTAAGTAGATAAATAAATAAATAAATAAATAAATAAATAAATAAATAAATAAGTAAATAAGTAAATAAATACATAAATAAATAAGTAGATAAATAAATAGATAAATAAATAGATAAATAAATAAATAGGTAAATAAATAAATAGATAAATAAATAAATAACAAATAAATAAATAAATAAATAAGTAAATAAATAGATAAATAGATACATAGATAAATAGATAAATAGATACATAGATACATAGATAAATAGATACATAGATAAATAAATGAATAGATAAATAGATAAATAGATAAATAAATAATTAAATAGATACATAAATAAATAGATAAATAAATAAGTATATAAATAAATAGGTAGATAAATAAATAAATAAACAAATAAATAAATAAATAGATAAATAAATAAGTAAATAGATACATAAATAAATAAGAAGATAAATAAATAAATAAGTAGATAAATAAATAAATAAATAAATAAATAAATAAATAAATAAGTAAATAAATAAATTTCGAGTTTTCATCGTTTACTATAAAATCGTGTCTCTACTCATGAACAGACTATTTTCGACTTGCTTTGTGCTCATCTATTATTTTTCACAAAGGTCTTATTTCTAGCCTGTAATGTTGAGAATTGTAATTTTTTCTTTAATTTAGTCAATCTGGTTTTCATTCACTTTGAAAACGTGTTGTAACCAAAATTATTATGTATTATTCGAGCTTGTTTGTTAATAAGTGAATATAAGAATTTCAGCTTCAAAGTTTCCCAATTCGTAAACAGCATTTGTAAATAATTAGGGGGGAACATACAGGTTTGAGGGTCAAAGAAAGTCATTTTCAATTAAGTTTTTTATATAAAGATTGAACATTTATCTTTATATCAGTGAAAGAATTTTTACGATATATACAATATTTTAGTAGATATGACCATAAACGTGCAAGGGTGCGCTTATTTATCTCTCCACACATAAGGTATATTTAAAACTCATTTCCCGTGACTTGTATGTTTCGAAAACAGTTTTTCAGATAACTCGGTAAGATTTTTAGATACCGCAGTAAAATATTGCATGCAACTGCCTTTCATACTTGTGAACAAGACGAACTACAATTATTGCTGTAATATTTACAGAATAATTTTTTCCCTAAAAAACATTACAAATTTAACTCCTCATAAGAAATTAAAAATAATACTTCTATTGTAGACGTTTCAAAGATTGTAGTTCACATTGTTCATTTGACATTTAGGAATAAACAGAAAGAAGAATGGCTCAGAAATATTCAAATTTGTGGACATTATCATAAAAACGGCACATCAGTGCACAAAAACGGCTACTTCTTTGTTATGATAATTACTCATAATGGTGAAACTTTTAGAAAATCTGAAAATAGTCTATAATTGCAGAAGCAGTGAATACTAGGCATGTCAAATTATAAGGTGAAAGAGTCATTAGTTGCTGAGAAAAAAAATATTGAATTTCCATAATTTTTAATGCTCAAATCTGTATATCTCCCTTTATCATCCACGTGTGAACATAACTATAACAGCATGCCAGCTCTCAGTACCGTGCAGGTAGTTCTAGCACTACCTACGTGAATAATCATGATTAACGAGCTCCTTGAGATGATCTTCCTCCACAATGTAAGTCTCTGAAAATGTTAAGCCCAGAGATAAAGCAGCAGCTTGTTATTCTTTCAGAAGTTGGCAGCGCTTATGCACACTGGTCATGCAGGAGACAAAATGTTTCCGTTGATTAAGAGATGGGTGACATGAGAGATTCGGGCGTCGGTGAGATGAGGTGCCGATGTTGGGTGAGTGGGTCGACATCCGGTTAACATAAAACCCATTCTTCGAGCTTTCACGACAAAGCTGACATCGATATCTTCTCATTGCTAACAAACCTCTTCCTACAAATACCATCATTCCAAAGCAAGAGATAACTTAGAGAAAACTGTAGCTATTGTCTGAGTTGCGAGTGGAGATTTCAGATTACTTAAGGGCAGATGTACTTGCTTACTGGCTTTTAATGAACCCGGAGGTTCATTGCCGCCCTCACATAAGCCCGCCATTGGTCCCTATCCTGAGAAAGATTAATCCAGTCTCTATCATCATATCCCCCTCCATCAAATCCATTTTAATATTATCTTCCCATCTACGTCTCGGCCTCCCTAAAGATCTTTTTCCCTCAGGCCTCCCAACTAACACTCTACATGCATTTCTGGATTCTCCCATACGTGCTACATGCCCTGCCCATCTCAAATGTCTGAATTTAATGTTCCTAAAATTATGTCAGGTGAAGAATACAATGCGTGTAGTTCTGTGTTATGTAACTTTCTCCATTCTCCTATAACTACATCCCTCTTAGCCCCAAATATTTTTCTAAGCACCTTATTCTCAAACACCCTTAACCTATGTTCCTCCCTTAAAGTGAGAGTCCAAGTTTCACAACCATAAAGAACAATCGGTAATGTAACTGTTTTATAAATTCTAACTTTCAGATGTTTTGAGAACAGACTGGATGATAAAAGCTTCTCAACCGAATAATAACAGGCATTTCCCATATTTATTCTGTGTTTAATTTCCTCCCGAGTATCATTTACATTAGTTACTGTTGCTCTCAGGTATTTGCAATTTTCCACCTCTTCAAAGGATAAATTTCCAATTTTTATATTTCCATTTCGTACAATATTCTCGTCACGAAACATAATCACATACTTTGTCTTTTCGGGATTTACTTCCAAACCTATCGCTTTACTTGCTTAAAATAAAATTCGCGTATTTTTCCTAATCGTTTGTGGATTTTCTCCTAATATATTCACGTCATCCGCATAGACAAGAAGCTGATGTAACTCGTTCAATTCCAAACCCTCTCTGTTATCCTGGACTTTCCTAATGACATACTCTAGAGCAAAGATAAAAAGTAAAGGTGATAGTGCATCTCCTTGCTTTAGGCCACAGTGAATTGGAAACGCATCTGACAATAATTGACCTATACGGAGTCTGCTGTATGTTTCACTGAGACACATTTTAATTAATAGAACTAGTTTCTTGGGAATACCAAATTTAATAAGAATATCATATAAAACTTTAAGGGCAGATGTAGACAAAATTATTCAAAACATTATTATTAATTTATTTTTTTAAATCTTGCGTTTTTAGCCTATTTTGGTATTTTAGTCCATTTAATAATCCCCAAAGTTTTAGATAAAAATGTTCAACCTGGGAAGATAAAAAGAGAGGAAAGAGCAATCCAGGCAAATATGCTTGAAATCGGTGCGACGGATATGACGTCAAACTACACCTTCTATGCCCCATAATCCTCCGCGAAATACCGCCAATCGCCAAGTATTCAATTTGCTACTATCGGTTTCGGTCATACGTAAACGGTTTACAACGTATGTGGAGGTAACAGGAGTATTAGCAGATTATTGTATCATTGTACATTTCACTGTATATTTATTAAAAGTGTTATGGTTGTGACATGGACTGAACACTTCATTTCCACATTCTTTCTTTTATCAAGAAGAATGTTGGCACTCCTTCATATGTTAAAGCATAGGGGGACATATCAATGGACATATTCTACAGTTGAGCCGAATAGAATATTAGCTTATTTATAAAAGAAATAACACCTGCTAACTTGACTACACTTTTGAAATATTCACAATAACACGAAACAATTTGTAAGAGTAATAATATGAACGAAACAGCTAATAAACACACCGGAAAAAGACATGAACTATGGGTAATTTGACGGCCATACTAGCACCAAAGTATAGTATATACAGTCACGAAGCTTTAGTTGTTGGGGATACTAGGAACAATAGACTGTGCCGGTACTATTTCGCATTGTCTGTAATGAGGCGATAGTAGCGATCCTAGTGGTTAGCAACTATCTATGGATGCATATTTACTACGTATTGAGCTTCGTGACTGTATATACTAGACTGTGCTAGTACACCTTTTTAGTTCCACCGCTTGAAGCTCAGGGTTGTGCTCTACAAATTTATTTATGTCTATAACAGGACAAAACCCCAATTACAATAGAGAGTACAGATATTTGTTAAAAAACATAGAATTGCATATAACATCAAAAAAAAAAAAAGATGAAACAGGTACAAATGCAAGATACGAATGTAATAAAAAATAAAATAAAAGTAAATAAATAAAACAAAATAAATAAAAAAATAAGTAAAACATTGTACATACATACTCGTATAAAACTTCTCTCTTAACCGAATCATATCTTTAAATCGATTAAAATCCATTATTTTAGTATGTAAATAAAATTAATTCATTGATAATAATAAAAAGTCCCGGGACGCAGAACATTTTCTTCAGATTCGGAGAAGTCCCGGGGAAATCAGGACGGGTGGCAACCCTGAATTCCTTTGTATTGGATATATTATTCGTTATCACTGCATGAAAAGTGTTAGGATATATAAAATTCTGCAACGTAGGCCTATGAATTTCAATTAATAAGTTCAAATAATGGAAGAAATTTCATATGAATTTAACCGTTTATTGTTGCAAGTCTCTTTCAATGCCAGATATCATAAACGAGATTTCCCATATGGTAGTGACCTTGAAATTTAGACTGACGTTATTTCTATTACTCCGTCATCTATACTAGCTTTACCCTAGTACCACAGTCTAGTATATACACTCACGAAGCTTGAGTTGTTGAGGGTATTAGAAACAATAGACTGTGCAGGTACTATTTCGCATTGTCTGTAATGAGGCGATTGTAGCGATCCTAGTGGTTAGCAAGTATCTATGGATGCATATTTACTACGTATTGAGCTACGTGACTGTATATAATAAGACATACCTAAAAAGAGCTCTTCAAGTGTCAAGAACAACGCAAACGAGGCTGGTATACCTATTAATGGACACGGATTTCTTCTTAAGAGAGCTGATGACGAGCAACGGCCTTCAACCTACACCAGCATATGAGGCCCACGTTAGGGACAGAGAAGAAAAAGCAGCAGACGTGGACCAGGAATTCCTTCAGACGCCAGCCATGAACACGGAAGAATGGAAGAAGCCTAACTTCGAGCTACGTCACGTCTTCACGAGGACGGCGGCCCACGGGTTCCACCATAGGATCTGTGCCAAACGAGGATACCACTCGGCCTCAGAGCAGTGCATCTGCACCCTCTGTGGGCACAGCTGCAGTCAGTACCATATACTAACCTGCCAAGCAAAGACTGAGACACTAACGTTCTACGCAAAAGAAGGCAACTTTTGACTAAAATGTAACAATGTACACATTGTGTTTAATAAATCTTATTATATAATAAGACAATGCTAATACCAGGTGTAGAACAAGTCTGTATTTTGGGTGCATATGAACTTTGAGCACTCGAAGCTGAGAAACTGATGACGTTGCATGTGCTATTTAAAGTAGGATATATCGCGTACAAGGCACGTCAAATGCACGAGACATTCGTCTGGCAAGGTATCAGTGCAATAGGTAAGAGAGGTGCCACCTCTCTGGGAGAGTCTTTCAAATTGAAATGGTGATAGATGACGGTTAGGTCGCTTAGACTCAACTTGAAGCGAGGAGATTTATCTGGACATGTAAAAATGATCGTGATATAGATTAAATGCATTCGTCAGACGAACTGAGGGCTTCGCATTTGGTTCGCTTGCAGTTCACACCTGTCTCTGTGTCTGCTATCTGACGTCCACGCAGAATTTCGCAGAAGCTGACTTTCGTTTGGCATTAATATTTGTCAAGAAAATTTATCCGATATTCAGATCTCGGCTTATAATAACAAATGTTACTTAGGTACAGTAAACGCGCTGTAACCTGGCCACAACATTGCGCTGAATTCGTCAGAAAGCATGAACATTTTGCAGGGTAAACTGTAAGTAATGCTATTAATTTCAGAGGGTTATTCTTTGAAACATTTCAAACAAAAAAGTTGCATACAGTTTTGCTCTTTTTTACTTTCTTTTCGAGATAAAAATGGTTTTATATGAAATATTTCATAGAGTGTTTTGGGAGAGCCATAGATTTAATTTCCAATATTCTCAGTCAATTTAAGAGATCTCCTTTGATTGAGGTTCTGGCTGATATGTACATCTATTATCAGTCAGTACATCCCAATTGACGATATGTGTCAGAGGAAGAACAATTGTTTGTATACATCTGAAGTCTGATTAGTGTACTATGTAGCTAGTCGGCAATGTATGCAATAGAGGGGAGGAAGGAACTGGCCACCCTACCCCATTATCTTCTGGCCTAGTTACCTCATAAGTGGTGCCTTCTTTGTATCACTGTCTTCGAACAGTTGACTAAACAATAACAATTTAAGATAGGAGTTTATTATGACTATTACACTCTTACTACGTCATACTACTTTTGATCAATAAAACGGTACGAAAGGACGTTTTTCAACCAATCATGGCTGCTTATCGCACAATTTTATAGCGTCCCTAGCATTTGTTTAATTTTATCGCGTCCATAGCATTTGTTTAATTTTATCGCGTCCCTAGCATTTGTTTCTTTGTTTGCCAACATTTGAAACTGCACTGGTCTGGACGTCAAAAATATATATATAAAATTACAAACCACTCCAGTCGATGCACAGCAGTTTCAAATATGACTCGCATTGGCATTCAAGAACAAGAATTAATAAAAATCACTGATCATATCTATGCATCTTCTGAAATCCGATTTACAAATAAATGAAGAGCACCATTCGGAAATCCTGAATAAGTTGAATACACCATGTAGGCCTAAATCAACGAGTTCCACTTCTATTATGCACACGTCCAATATAACATCAATTGAACCACCAACCACATTCAAATTTGAAAATTGTACATTCAATAATTATTCCTTTTAAAATTATTCATTCGGAAATCCTGAATAAGCTGAATACACCATGTAGGCCTAAATCAACGAGTTCCACTTCTATTACGCACACGTCCAATATAACATCAATTGAACCACCAACCACATTCAAATTTGAAAATTGTACATTCAATAATTATTCCTTTTAAAATTATTCATGTTTATTTTTTATGTCATCGTCGTTAATTAAAACTTTTCTAACACTTGTGTATATTAGGTAGGTTATGTTATAGCTTCTGCTCTGAGAGGATAGAAAGAACTTCTGCTATATGATATTATGCATAGTCACGTATCAGAGATTGTTTAATATTAAGATTTATTGAATAGTAATCATTACAGTGTCTGTATAAAGACATTACTGCCATCTAGCATGCATCTAGCGTAATATTTGTAATGTTGAGAAGGTACAATAATACATTTGAAGACAGTTGTATTTTCGTAAGTCAATTAATATTTTATTGTATTGGAGTACTTCGTTACTTCTAATCTTTATATACTTTCTTCTAATCGTGTAATAGTCAATTAAATCCCACTCGAGTTTTGATTTTCTCTAGATAAATCAAAACCTCTAGTGAGATTACTGTTGATAATAAATGCTTGAAAGAATTTTTGTTTTGTCCTTCAGATGTGCAATCATTTGATCTGAACAAATGTAACATCTTACAATTTTACATTTTTTCGGATCAAATACCTTATGGTCTTAACTATGCCAGGAAAAAAACTACTACTACTAATACTACTACTACTACTACTACCACCACTACTACCACTACTACTCATACTACTACTACTATTACTACTACTTCTAATACTGCTACTACTACTACTAATACCACTATTACTACTACTATTACTACTACTACTACCACTACTACTCATACTACTACTACTATTACTACCACTACTACCACTACCACTACTATTATTACTTCTACTACTACTACCACTATTACTCATACTACTGCTACTATTACTACCACTACTACTACTACCACTACTATTACTACTACTACTACCACTACTATTACTACTACTACTACCACTACTACTCATACTACTACTACTACCACTACCACTACTACCCATACTACTACTACTATTACTACCACTACTAATACCACTACTACTACTACTACTACTATTACTACCACTACTAATACCACTACTACTACTACCACTACTATTACTACTTCTACTACTACTACTTCTACCACTACTATTACTACTACTACTACCACCACTACTATTACTACCACTACTATTACTATCACTACTACTACCACTACTATTACTACTTCTACTACTACTACTACTTCTACTACTACTTCTACCACTACTATTACTACTTCTACTACTAATACCACTACTACTACTTCTACTACTACCACTAATACCACTACTACTACTTATACTACTACCACTAATACCACTACTACTACTTCTACTACTACCACTACTACTACCACCACAACTACTACTACTATTACTACCAATACTACTACTAATACCCCTACTACTACCACTACTACTACTACTACTACCATCACCATACTACTACCACTACTACTACTACTACTACTACTACTACCACCACCACCACCACCACCACCACTACTACTACTACTACCACCACCACCACTACTACTACTACTTGTACTACTACTACTATTACTACTACCACTACTACTACTACTAATACCACCACTACTACTGCTACTACTACTACTACTACTACTACTACTACTACTACTACTACTAAGCTGCTAGTATTATGGTCTGAACTGTGCCAGAAGAATTAAATCTATTAAATAAAATAAAAAATAAAATTTGTCTATAAATAATAATGAATAAGTCATTATGTTGTCACATTAATTTGCTTTCCCTCTGCTGGCTGGAGTACGGGAACACTGCACAGCACGCTGTTAAAACTTGTATGCCATTCCAGTCCGTCAGTAATAAATGTCAAATACTTAGCATAATTCGCGAACACGAAAAAAAATCTGTTCCCATCATAACGAAAGCAGCAGGTATTGCAGAAGAGGACGGGCCCGCAGAATCCCTGCCAAATGACGCCGCAATAAAACTATGATCTTGATTGATGAAGATAGGCCACAATCTCTCAATGGTTGGTCCAGAAAAGATCCTTTTTTTAGCTTAGCGGTGAGGGGAAAGGGGAAACACTCATACACGCTCGTGAGAAGAAGAGGGAAGAAAACTTGGCTCGTGAAGACACGTAGCACTCAGTCCGTGAGCCGACGCTACCGCGTCCCGACGCGCCAGACAGTTCCGTGTGGCCGTGTTCTTACGTTAACTGCGCGCTCGTGTCCGAAACGAACCGCAGATTTTTGCTATCGCGGCTCTACGTAAGAAATCACCGTACACGTGTGTTAATTGACTTAGTTGTCAGGTTCTATTAGAAGAGAAGAATGGAATATCACTTCCTTTGCTTCAGTATTATGTTCAACGAGACTATTTCTTTGCTACAAATGCGATTATATTATTTGAAATAACATTATTCTCTTCATATACATTACAATTGAATACCAACGTAAATATTTGAACATTTTCTTCCCATTTCTGTCAATTATCCGTATTTGTTTCCATAGAAACATAAAATTATTGATATAAAACAAATGGATCATTGATAAAATAAAAATTATGCATATAAACCAATTTAATTATTGATGTGAGGTAATTTAATCATTTTTACTAAACAAATGAATTTTATTTATATACCTAAGTGCAAATACACAATTGATTGAAAACAGTATTATGAAGAGGTATCAAGTTAGCAATTTTCGAATATTACGTGTAACTTATACGTATAATTTAATTGGAGAATTCAGAGACGTGAATGTTGTAAGTTATTCAACTTTGTTCTGATTTTGTGTTCCATTTTGTGGATAAATAATTTAATAAATACTAAACTTGACAAATATTTAACTATGTTTGTGCAGATAGCGTGCTATTACCTCATAAACTTCAACAATAACAGCATTCATCCTGGGTAGAAGTACGACCATCATAGTTGTAACAGTATATATATTTTTTATTTAGAATGGAGAAAGATAACGTCTGTAACGAGGATTTAAGTGTTGCGTCTCAACAAGAGTTCTCCGAAACACAAAGAACAGAACAATCTCCAATAAAACCTTCAATGGAGATAGTAGGGGACAATCCGGAGATTCAAAGATTACGTTCTTCAAGTGTTCCTGCTGATCGGATCAAGCAAGACAATTCGGAGGAAGAACAACTACAACCTACCAACCTATCGGAAGACTCATCGGAGTGTCCGGAAAGTCAATCTGCAAAGAGCAAATTGATAAGTGACGCTTTGCAGCAAGAGGATGAATTTCTGGAATACCTAATGTCACTACCTGCCGTGTCGAAGGAAAAACAACAGAAACTGCAACAGAAACAACAACAACCGGTTCAACCCGCACTCATGAGGTCGATATCTACGTACGGTGGAAATACTTCATCTGGTGGTGGTGCGAAGGTGGGTCTAGATCATCTAGACAACTTATGCAAGTTGATGGAACAGCTTGGTGACTTGAGGGAACAGAATTCTAAGCTCCAGAAAAGAGTTCAATATCTAGAGGACTTGAAAAATCTCCAAGAAATGCATAAACAGTTGCAAGAAGAGTCGAAGAGACGTCAGCTTCAAGAGGTGGCATTCTTGCAGACTCTCCAGCAAAACCGGCAAATATCCGCAAAACGACATCAACACCGCAGAATTATTAAGGAGAATTTTCCGACTCCAAAGCGACATGGGTCTGAAGACAGCCTGAACAACGAACAAACATCCACGGACAATAACAAACGTAACAATAAGTGTAAGTCGATGACGAACGGCAAGTTTCGACAGTCTTTGTTGCGCTACCAGCAGAGAGAACGCAGCAGATCTGTGGGGGTTGAAGAAATAAAGCAGGACAAAGTGGTAGATGAAAGAAGTGGGCAAGATTCGGGTGACACAAGTAAGCAAAGCGGCCAAGAATCCAAGCAGCAGAGACGATCAGTTGTTGGAATTACGGGCGGTGCGAAAGCCAAAGTCTCTAAATGGACCAAAGTGAAGGAAGCGTTCAGATGGGAGAAAGCTTCGGTTGTGATGTTGCCGGAAGCAAAGTCACAGGACAGCGGAATTGGGGGTATCAGTGGGGGAGGCGGTGGTACCGGTGGTGGCAGTGAGGATACTAGGTATCTGCGGGTACCTTCTGGTGACACCAAAAGCGGTGATAACTTGTTGAGTGTAAGCCCAGTGGATTCTGTTCTCAGTGGACATTCCTCTTCGGCGTGCTCCTCGGGAGGCCAGTCTCCGGGATATCTGCCATGCCAACATCCCCTGTCTGATTTCACCCTACCTTCCGCAACTGCTCTTTCTTCTTCCTCATCTTCTGAAGATCTTGACATCGACCTCAACTTCACAGACATTCTAGCGGAGTATGGTAAGTTATATTATTTTGTAATACAGCCCTTCCAGTTGTCACGGATGTTACATTTTTACTATTTTCGATGTTTATATATTGAAAATGAAATGACTTTACCAGCTTTTATCAACAGTAATCTCACTAGAGGTTTTCATTTATCTAGAGAAAACCAAACTCGAATGGGATTTAATTGGCTATTACACAATTAGAAGAAAGTGTATAAAGATCAGAAGTAACGAAGTACTCCAATACAATAAAATATTAATTGACTTACGAAAATACAATTGTCTTCAAATGTATTATTGTACCATCTCTACATTACAAATATTACGCTAGATGGCAGTGATGTGTTATGATTAGCTGTTTTCTTGTTATCAGTTGTACCAACTATGGAATCTTCATTGAATTCTGTAGACGGTTACTAGTCAAGGAGGCTTTGTTGATTCAGTTTCGTTTTCATTAAAACAGTTGCATTCCACTTCAATTATCCGGATCCCAGTAATCAACGTCACTTGACAGATGATTTTCAATAAATCTTAGTATTAAACAATCTCTGATACGTGACTATCCATAATATCATATAGCAGAAGCTATAACATAACCTAAATAGTATAAACAAGTGTTAGAAAAGTTTTAATTAGGGATGATGAAATAAACAAGAAAAGTTTTAATTAAGGACGATGAAATAAAAAAATAAACGTGAATAATTTTAAAAGGAACAATTACTGAAAGTACAATTTTGAAATTTGAATGTTGTAGTGGTTGGTGGCTCAGTTGATGTTATATTGGACGTGTGCATAAAAGAAGTGGAACTCGTTGATGTACATGGTGTATTCCTCAACTTATTCAGGATTTCCGAATGGTGCTCTTAATTTATTTGTAAATAAGGTTTCAGAGAAGATGCATAGCTATGACCAGTGATCTTTATTAATTCTTGTTCTTGAGTGCCAATCCGAGTCATATTTGAAACTGCTGTGCATCGACTGGAGTGGTTTGTAATTTTCTGTTTGTTGACGTTCAGACCAGTACAGTTTGAAATGTTGGCAAACAAAGAAACAAATGCTAGGGAAGCGATAAAATTAAATAAATGCTAGGGACGCAATAAAATTGTGCGATAAGCAGCCATGACTGGTTGAAAGACGTCCTTTCGTACCGTTTTATTGGTCAAAAGTAGTATGGCGTAGTAAAAGTGTAATAGTCATTATAATCAATTTAAAGGATCAGTATCATTTTTACAGAAAAAGAATGTTGTTTAAATAACATTTATTATTATTGCAGAAAATAAAGAAAAGATTTCGTCACGGATGTTACAAGATTTGTGAACTCACTTCACACTTTATTAACAAAAAATGTAAAACAGAGGTCTCTGCCACAAGCAAAAAGAGATTCAATCACATAGCGTCCATGTGGAAGCTATGCAAATCTCATGGCATTCAATTAGTTCAAAAGAACATAATCGGCACATATTTTACAGCTGTTTCTTCCATGACACCGATGTTACACACTTTTTGTCACGGATGTTACAGATGAATTAATTTCCTTCATTTTTCCAGTTCAAAACAACTGTGACATTTCTAAGTCTAAATATTCACTTGACCTGTAAGAATGATAATTGTTATTAACCCAAACTACTTAAAATAAATGACAGAAAGAATATAGTAAAGCGTAAGAAGTTCCTTGATCCTGGACCTCTGGAATTAACAGTGCAGAGTCCCAAAATATTTCTTCAACAATAAGCTCCGAAAAACATACATTAACAACTGATCTCTCTATGAGTAAGTGCTGCAAACTTTAGGGAAACAAAAAGTACCTATTACCTAGCAAAGACCACATAAATTCAATGTGTTTTCGCAAATGGACTCTTAATATTTCCTTCACTATTATATTATTATAAATAATCTTATTTAATTTTGTAATGCACGCTGTTTTATTGGTATATTATATTAATACATAAGGGGTTTCGTTAGTGAAATAATACTATAATCACAGTGGGTTTTGTTTCTGTAATTCATGAACATAGAAGAATTTAGTAAATAAATGCGATATTTAAAGTTCATTTTCGACCACTTTTAGAGGATTTAGGAATGAAATGATTGCATAGGCGAATTTCACGCAAAAAATATGGCACGATAACTTACATAACTCAACTCAACTAGGGGGTTTTGTAAGTGGACGACTCAAATTCTATCGGAAACAAGTTGTTTCTAAAGTTTCCACCGTTAAATGTGGAGTTCCACAGGGTTCTGTTTTGGGTCCATTACATTTCCTCATTATATTCTGTTATAGGAATTTTTTGCACTATTTCCCACAAAATAAATAATCCACCGCAAGAAATTTCTCTCGAATTACGGTCGTATGTTACCCTCAGAAGATATCCTTCCGCAGTGCGACAGTAGAGGACATTCCTTCTTATTTTCCCAAGTTATTTTTAAGCACCGTCATGAGACGTATATTGGAAAGTATGCAAAGGCTTAATTAATCAAACACCTGGTGGCGCATGCGCAGTGGGACGGGCCCAATCGAATCCAGCTGTGTGGCTGCGGCGCGGCCCTATTTCTGACTTCCAGTGACCGCAGCACGACAGCTCGGCCTGTCACGAACGACGGCTTTGCTAGAAGCTTCCTCCTCCACCTCTGCCACTCTTTTCGTGGCGGCGGCCCAACATGAAAAGCAAGAGTTGACATTGAAAATGAGATCAAGGGAGCGTGTGACGTCGCCGTCCATGGATTTATGTATTCAGTTATTAACAAGTCTTGTTTTGACTTTGCTGTTTTATTGCGAATTGCGAAAGTATCTGGCATAATTTGTTTACACTTCTCAGCTATCATAAAAGTCCTAACAGTTCACCACTGTCAGCCGATATGCAGAGTTGAAGATGTGAGAGCTTTCATGTTTGCAAGCATTCTCAGTTAAAATAATATTTATTGGGTTCTTACGGCCTTTATTACTTCAAAATTTCAAAGTTCTCAGTAAATAAAAAATATCTAGCGTTAAGAAATGTTGTCATCACCATAATCATTAAAGAAATCACTCCAAAGTAAATTCAGCATGTTTTGCTATTAGATCTATGCAAGAAATAGTAAATATCAATACCTTAAAAACAATATACTTTGCATATTTCCACTCGGTAATGAATTTTGGAATAATATTCTGGTGAAATTCTACAAGAGTAAGAATATATTTCGACTACAAAAAAGAGTAATTAGAATAATAGTAGGTGCCAAATCTAGAGATTCATGTAGGACCATTTTAAAAAACTACAGATAATGCCCATGACTTCTCAGTATATTTTTTCATTAATAAACTTCCTCATATGTAAACGTGAAAACTTTGTAATTAATTCAACAGTTCATAGCATAAATACTCGTCAAGAATGGCTTTCATAATCCATCGATAAGTCTATCGTGCTATCAAAAAGGAGTGTGATATAGCCTATGACAGTAAAATTCGCGTGAAAAGCATTGCAATAATAGCCGTAATAATATCACTAATATTAGTAATAATAATTAGAGATGGTAGATTTTCGCAACTTAGAATTAAAAATTTAGTACTTTAGAAGTCAGATTTAGCATTTTATGGTACTTTTCATTTTGAAATGTAGCATTTTGTAGCCTTTTTTTTTTTTTTTTTTTTTTGGAAAATTTGAATGTAAGCATTCAATATCATCAATGTCTTAACAGGTGCATTTTCTATATTTTGCAGTAAAAATGCTTGAAAATAAATAAATAAATAAATAAATAAATAAATAAATAAATAAATAAATAAATAAATAAATAAATAAATAAACAAACAAACAAACAAACAAACAAACAAACAAATAAATAAATAAATAAATAAATAAATAAATAAATAAATAAATAAATAAATAAATAAATAAATAAATAAAAGTACAGGAAACATGCCACAAGATATAGTGTGAGTTTAACCCGACCCATCCTTATTACTCCATCACAATCACCTTCTACCACATACAACTTATTTGTGAGTGAACGCTGGACCTAAATAGACGGCATAGGCAGCCAATATTCTACCACCAGCCAGGGGCGTATTTTGCGGGCTACCGGGGCTACCGGCGGTAGCCCAAGGAAATTACAAAAGAAAAAAGTTTATAATATAACATAATGTAATAATTTTGTATTATTAGTTTTACCATAGTAATTAAAATTAAAGTAATTGTTAGATATATTTTGTGTAATAACAGGGTCAGCGGTAGCCCAAACCCTTTAACCAGTATACGCTACTGGGCACCAGCACTAGAGAGATCAGTTGAAAACTCGACATACCAACAAAGACAACGGGTAGGCCACATTCCTGTACTATTCATAACTTACTGTAAAAGCTAATATTATTTTTTATTAGAGCATTTAGTATTTAGTATTTATTTATTTAACCTGGTAGAGATAAGGCCGTCAGGCCTTCTCTGCCCCTCTACCAGGGGATTACAACTATAACATGAACAATAAAATTACAATTAATATTAAATTTACAATTACAATTACAATAACAATTAAAGTACGACAAGAATACCTGGTTAATGAAAGCTAGACATTTTATCATAGAAGTTAAGAACAAAGAATATTTTTGTATTTACTGAATTACAAATTAAACCTACAACAACAAAATTCTATAGTGATGAAATTACCGGATATTGAAATATTTTGTAATAGATTACGAGAACTATTTACAAGAAACCATGTCTGAACGAGTGACTGACCAAGTGCCTAGTAAGTTTGCGTTTGAATTCAATTTTATTTCGACAGTCCCTGATGCTAGCAGGTAACGAATTCCAGAGTCTTGGCAGGGCTATTGTGAAAGAGGATGAGTATAAGGAGGTGCGATGGGATGGTATTGTTGGTATTGTTTCATGGCGAGAGCGTGTGTTCAGATTGTGGTGGGAAGAAAGGTAAGTGAAGCGAGACGACAGGTACGAAGGAATAGAAGAGTTCAAGATTTCGAAGAGAAGGAGAAGTGAATGTAAATTTCTTTTCTTATCTAGTTTAAGCCAACCTATTGCTTCCAGGGATGGGGTAATGTGATCATATTTACGAACATTGCTTACAAAACGTACACACAAATTATGAGCACGTTGAAGCATATTAATTATTATTACTATTATTATTATTATTATTATTATTATTATTATTATTATTATTATACTACTCGGCTATAGGAACCGGTCGTTAAGGGAGTCATGTGGTTAGGGCGGTGCGCGTAGGGGATCTATGGCATGCAACTCATTCCATATCGAGGGTTAGCGAAATAGATCTCAACAAGTCGCAGTGCTGGGCCATCCGTGCCCCCCTCAGTTAAATTTCATTCCATTCTAATTACATTATTACTACTACTTTCGTAATTATTACTACTTCTATTATTATGATTCAGAGACCTACTTTAGACGGATAGGAAAAGAAGAAAAGAGATTAAAAAAATGTTTTAATTTTAAGTTAGCTGTTGTTGTGCAGGACTATCGCACATCTCCAACAGAAGACTGTCACCGCCAGATTTAAAGCGAGTGTTATTTTGAGGATAAAACAATCTAGAAAAACGTTTTATTATCTGACCCATTTTTCACGCCCGATATAGAACCTCATCCTCTATCTTAACTGCTACCGTTTGATGTTTATGAAATTAACAGGATAAAGAAGCTTTTGGGTCCAAGACATTCTAAAGGAGCGACAGAGATAACGATAGCAGAGTAAGTGTCAGATGAGATGCATCTCAGGCTTGTCTTCTGGCAAACTTCTTCTCGGAATTAAAGAGTACAGCAATAAAGGTAGTGCAGGACGGTTTGCAGAAATAAAGCGCAGCGAGATGACCGAAGAGTTCTGGCCACTTCAGTGGGAGTGATTTTGAGTCATGGCTTTGTGAACCTTAGACTAATAATAATAATAATAATAATAATAATAATAATAATAATAATAATAATAATAATAATAATAATAATAATAATTTATTTATTTATTTCTTGTCTATGTGGATGACGTGAATATGTTAGAAGAAAATCCACAAACAATTAGGGAAAACAAGTAAAGCGATAGTTTGGAAGTAAATCCCGAAAAGACAAAGTATACAGTATGATTGCGTCTCGTGACCAGAATATTGTACGAAATGGAAACATAAAAATTGGAGATTTATCCTTCGAAATGGTGGAAAAATTAAAATATCTTGGAGCAACAGTAACAAATATGAACGACATTCGGGAGAAAATTAAAGGCAGAGTAAATATGAGAAATGCCTGTTATTATTCGGTTGAGAAACTTTTGTCATATAGTCTGCTGTCAAAAAATGTGTAAGTTAGAATTTATAAACCAGTTATATTACCAGTTGTTCTGTATGGTTGTGAAACTTGGATTCTCACTTTGAGAGAGGAACAGAGATTAAGAGTGTTTGAGAATAAGGTTGTTAGGAAAATATTTGGGGCTAAGAGGGTTGAAGTTACAGAAGAATGGAGAAAGTTACACAACACAGAACTGCACGCATTGTATTCCTCATCTGACATAATTAGAAACATAAATCCAGATTTTTGAGATGTGCAGGGCATGTAGCGCGTATGGGCGAATCCAGAAATACATATAGAGTGTTTGTTGGGAGACCAGAGGGAAAAAGGGCTTTGGGGAGGCCGAGACGTAGATGGAAGGATAATATTAAAATGGATTTAAGAGAGTTGGAATATGATGATAGAGAGTGGATTAATCTTGCTCAGGATAGGGACTGATGACGGGCGTATGTGAGGGCGGCAATGGACCTGCGGGTTCCTTAAAAGCCATTTGTAAGTAAGTATTTATTTATTTAAGTATTTATTTATTTATTTATTTATTTATTTTCAAGAATGGAACTGATCGTCTTTTCTTGCTGTGGAATAAATGTATAAACAGTTTTGGAGATTACTTTTGAGGTAATAAATGTTCTATTATACTGTGACAGCGACGTGAGATTCGAACTCACGACCAGCGTCCCGCAAGAGAGAAGATCGCGCGGAGCACTTTGGGATGGCGCGCGGCGGAGAGGGGAAAGGGCCAACGCGGCGAGAGAGTGGAGAGAGAGTGCGCGCGCATCTGGTGCTGGTAGAGAGGAGAGGGCTCTGGATTTTTCTGGAGTGCCATCTCTAGAGACGCGTGGAACTTTCGAGGCTACGTCGCTGTGGTTATAAATTAAGGACGCGAAGGAACGACAGCAGTTTTCAGTTGATTAGTCAGCCAGTCAGTGAGAAAGCCAGAGCAAGCAAGCCAGTCTTGTGTACCGGAGTTCGACTCGAGTGTGCGTCCGCAACTGTATCAGCATCCGAAGGCCTGAGTCCGAGTGCAGTGGACCGCAGTTGGAGGGACCTGAGTTCGAGTGCAGTGGACCGCAGTTGGAGGGACCTGAGTTCGAGTACAGTGAACTGTCTCTGAAGGTCTGTGGTTCGAGATACTGTGAACTCGAGTGACTGAGCTAGAAGAACTGTGAACTGAGAACTGATAGTTCTGATTTGTAAATAGTGCTTTGTAAATATTAGTTAAGATTAACAGTTCATTGTTGTTCGTACTAGGCCAAGTAAATTGTCATTGTCGTCGGTGGAGTGCTATAACGAATACTGTGTTGAGTGAAAATCCAATTGTTGACGAGAGCGTTTAAGGCGAATTGTAGAAAGGAATCATTGTTGTGACGAATAAATTACATTGTTGTTACTCATAAAATTCACAATACTTTTTGGCATATGACCCATTTTCATTTGACTGTCCCTCATATAATTACCACTATGAGCAGCTACAATTGGTACCATAAACACTGAATACAGCTGAGCTTTCTCTCATATTTGATTTTATACCATTATCAATCAGACCAGGTCGCGGCCCTGTCAGGCCCGAGTGGCGTGAGTCGTATAAATGAACCTAAAAGGGAGAGGTTAAACTAAGGTAAAGAAAGAAAGAAAGATCAGCCAGGCACTTCGCGAATGTACCTTGTGTGAGTGAATGAAAGTAAGTATGAACAAATTTTATAATCTATGTAAAATCTACAGTATAAAATCACAAAAAATTTTTTTCTGCTGCAATAGACATTTTCTTATCAGAACTTAAAAGGAATGAAGTAATTGATGCTTAAATTGTCAAAATAAATAAATGTTAATTTATTATTCCGTGTATAAAATAGTTTTCTACATTACTTAAATTACACGTAAAATACGTACAGGTAATTTTACTCGCCTACCCCAGGCTGTGAGACACCTTGCACTATGAGATCACTCACTTCTGGTCTGTTACCTCTCGCCACAGATCAGCTGTTGTGTAACTGACTCCTGACGCACATGACGTCATTTTAAATCGTTTCCAGAGATCGAAAACAACCCTCTGTATTGTATATATGCAACAGCTGAGGTGAAATTTGTGTAGTTTTTGTAAGTTATTTTCCGAGTCCGCAATCAGAATAGTGTAGCATACTATGTTTAGCTTTTTATCTTCCATTCTGTGTCCTCCTTCATCCCTTCTTCTTCTTCCCTTCAAGTATTAGGCCAAATGGCCTGTTACGATCTCACAGTTGAATTTTCAATCCAGCGCTTCTTTGGACGACCGAGAGATCTCTTCCAGTTTGGACGATAGTGGAGCATGACTTTTGGGATTCTATCTCTACGCATGCGATGCACATGATTTATCCAGTTGTTCCATTATTATTTTACTTGATTAATTACAGGTTCTAGTTATAATTCTTCCATTACATCTTCATTTCGTTTGTGATCTTCTCATTTCGTATATCCCGCTGTATATGTCATAAATTTCATTTCATCGGCCGTTATTCTGCTTCCGTCTTTCTTCCTCAATGTCCATGCCTCACTGCCGTAACAAAGTACAGGTCTCGCCAAGGTCTTGTATAGGCGAATTTGCCTTTGTACTAGGGAAGGTTTCATAATGTTGCCAATTTTATTATTCCTATTGTTTTGGTGTATTTAGAAATTTTCTGTGAAATATCTACTTCATCGAAAAAAGATAACGTGTATCCGAGATATGTAAAATAATTTACTCTTTCTAATATTTTTGAATCTAAACATATTTTGCTAGGCACAGGGAATTTTCCGCAGAAGGCAATAATTTTAGTTTTTTCTTTATTGATTTTCATATCATATTTAATTCCAATTTTGTTAAAATTAAAAATTTAACGTTGTAATTCATCTTCTGAGGATGCCACTAGAGCTAAATCGTCTGCAAAAAGTAATGAATCTAGTTGTAAATGTCTATTGAGTTTTATATATCCATGAGGCAATTGTTTCCATTCTCTAATTATTTGATTCATATATAATAAATAGCAACCTTGTCTTACTTCTTACTTATTTCATTCATTATCAACAGTAATCTCACTAGAGGTTTTGATTTATCTAGAGAAAATGAAAACTCGAGTGGGATTTAATTGACTATTACACGATTAGAAGAAAGTATATAAAGATTAGAAGTAACGAAGTACTCCAATACAATAAAATATTAATTGGCTTGCGAAAATACAACTGTCTTCAAATGTATTATTGTACCGTCCCAACATTACGCTAGATGGCAGTAGTGTTTTATGATTATGTTTTCTTGTTATCAGTTGTGCCAACTATGGAATCTTCATTGAACTCTGTGGACGGTTACTAGTCAAGAAGGCTTTGTTGATTCAGTTTCATTTTTATTAAAACATTTGCATTCCACTTCAATCATCCGGATCCCAGTAATCAACGTCACTTGACAGATGATTTTCAATAAATCTTAGTATTAAACGATCTCTGATACGTGACTATCCATAATATCATATAGCAGAAGCTATAACATAACCTAAATAATATAAACAAGTGTTAGAAAAGTTTTAATTAGGGATGATGAAATAAACAAGAAACGTTTTAATTAACGATGATGAAATAAAAAATAAACACGAATAATTTTAAAAGAAACAGTTATTGAAGTACAATTTTCAATTTGAATGTTTTAGTGGTTGGTGGTTCAGTTGATGTTATATTGGACGTGTGCGTGAAAGAGGTGAACTCGTTGATGTACATGGTGTATCCCTCAACTTATTCAGGATTTCCGAATAGTGCTCTTCATATATGACCAGTGATCTTTATTAATTCTTGTTCTTGAATGCCAATGCGAGTCATATTTGAAAGTGCTGTGCATCGACTGGAGTGGTTTGTAATTTTCTGTTTTTTTTTTTTTTGACGTCCAGACCAGTGCAGTTTGAAATGTTGGCAAACAAAGAAACAAATGCTAGGGTAGTGATAAAAATAAACAAATGCTAGGGACGCGATAAAATTAAACAAATGCTAGGGACGTGATAAAATTGTGCGATAAGTAGCCATGATTGGTTGAAAGACGTCCTTTCGTATCGTTTTATTGGTCAAAAGTAGTGTGATGTAGTAAAAGTGTAATAGTCAAATTAAATAATAATGGACTTAAACAATGTCTTTAACTGACGTCATTCCCGACTTGGTATTATTAAATATTTTCCTCTGAAGAAAGCAGTGGAGAATGATAAAACATGTTCCGTTTCAAACGATACTGATTTTTATATAGAAGATTAATATTGGAAAGAGATAGGGCTGAAGTCTATATAAAACCGTTTGATTCGATGATTCATTTTCCTCTGAGTGCAGGCGTAAGACATTGGAGAGACGCATGGGTCCACTTGTCACATGCAGACTCACCTGTCGTAATCCGTCCAAGTCGTTAAATACGTCACTTCCGCTCCTGTTGGCACTCCCAAGTCGTTGAATAAAAACACGGGTTCTAAATGGAATGAGGCGAACACCATAACCGGCGCCAGAATGCGTCTGCTGGTCATAAATACTTCGCGACGCTGATGAGGGTTGTCAACATCACGGCCCCATCCCCTTCGTTCAGAGCTCGGGGCACACAGACTTTGCTACTGCTATAACGTAGTGTAGGATAGAATTTCTCACCTTCATTCAGTGACATGTATTAAATATTTTTTTATGTTCGACCATGCCGAAATGTAGTAATTATACATCTGGTAGCAGTCCTTTAATGGACCTCATTAAAGTACACCTATTCATTAAAGTTCAGGTGTTCCAACAATCAGAAAACACCATTGTAGCAATATGAATATCGATTATTCTCGGATATGCAATCGAAAGACAACTAGCGAAACGTCACGGAGACTGGAAATCCAATACTGTCGCAGAAGGTTATATTCTGTTACTATAATAATTAGCGTTAATTGTAAATAATATCCAAATAAATTCAATTTGTCATCTCGTTTTTCAATGTCTAAATCAATTTCAAGGTTATATTAAGATTAATGTTTATTTTACTCTCTAGATTATATCAAGGTCAATGACATTTGTTCCTCGGAAAAAAAAAATCAATACTTTCGCGTCTGCGCAAATCTCACAATTTACGAGATATTGCACAAGGTCAGTTCCGCTCCCCAGTCTGATAAGAATAACATGAATACTTATGAATAATTTCAAGTTAGAAATATGGTCGAGCATAAAAAGTCGTATGAAACTTGGCTATAATGGTAATTAAGACGCTTGTTTCATAAACATACTCGCGTCTTAATTCCTACCATTATAGGCTCGTTGCATAATGTAATATTATCCGTAATTGGTACCTAAACTGATATTTATTTCACTTCCCTTAGCAACCTAAACAATGGCTTTATTCACAACAGTGAATAAGAAAGTTTTAATTCATATACGTAAAAAAAGTTTCAAAACAACAACAAAATAACATTGTCTTAGAAACGGTTACTTAGCAACCATGCAATAAGCCTATATTACGTCATATCCAGTGTAAAAGACTCTACTTCTGCTATACGCAAAAAATATTTTTACGATTTCAGAAAACTATTTACATTTTTTTTTTCAAAATTCAGTTCACTGTGCAGTGATGAAACGTTTCCCACATAACTCAAAACTATCCAAAATTCTGTGATAAAATTTTTTATGTGTATTTTATGCATATCATATCTACAATATGATGTAAGATCACTTCCCTACCTTTGATAGATTGTCTGATAAAAAATAAATTCATTTCAAAAATGGTCAAATATCAGTATTTTCTTCTAACACAAAATAAAAAAAAATATTACTTATTAAGGAATGTATTTGAAAGAGTAAACATGAGTTTCAGCAATAAAATAAAAGAGAGAGAACATGAAAAAGTTAACTAGTTTATGAGTTATGAGGGAAACGCTTCATCACTTCACAGTAAACTGCCACCATTTTGAATTTTAAAGAAAAAAATATAAATATTCTTTTTTTAAACCGTAAAAATATTTTTTCATATAGCAGAAGGACAGTATTCTACAAATACCAATTTTCATTATTGTACACGATACAGTAATGGAGGAAAAAAATGTTGAATATTTCCAAAAATTTTACTGCTGTAAGCTGTACCTAACCATTTAAACAGAATAGCAAAAGAATATAATATATTCATATCTACAAACAAAAGTAAAGTGGTGACTTTGGGGCAAATTAAACGTCAAGTCTAAGACTCGTTTAGGCGATTGAAGAATTTTGTACCCTTTTCCATGAAAAAAATTTTAGTGCAAACACTCGTGATGCCCCACTTCGATTACTGTGATATTCGTTTACTGACCTAAGCGTTACTTCGGCGCAGAGACTACAACGTGTTCATAATATGTGCGTCCGTTTCGTCTGCAATATTCGCCGGGCTGATCACGTAACACCATCCCTCGAAATGTTGTCCTGGCTCCGTCTAGAAGATCGTAGGAAAATCCACTGTCTTTCCCTTCTCTTTCACATATTGCATTTCTCCACTCCTGTCTATCTTGCGTCTCGTTTTCAGAATTTATCCACCCATCATAACCTAGACACACGATCACAACACTCCTCAATATTATCCATTCCCTCCCACCGAACATCCTCATATTCATCTTCTTTCACTGTGGCTGTTCCTCGGCTTTGGAATTCCCTATCGAGTAATGTCAGGGACTGTCAGACATCAAACCAATTTAAGAATAGGCTAACGAAATATTTTTCTAACAATTCTTGTTAACAATAATAACTCTTTCAGGTTTCTCAATGTTTAATGGTTATATATACATATCACAGAATAAGTTTTTAAATTATCTCATTATTATTATTATTATTATTATTATTATTATTATTATTATCATCACTATTTCTTACCATTGTTTATTATTGTCACACTAACATTACTTATCCAACTTTCATTATTTACTTTCATGTTGTTTTATGGTCTAGATATTAATGTAATAACTATGTAAGCAATTGTATTCTATTAGAATTAGAGTCTGTCTGGGCGGAAGAGAAGGACTACTGGCCTTAACTCTGCCAGATTAAACAAATAAATTATTAAATTATTAAAATGGCTATCAATAAGACTGCAACAGAAGTTTTAGGGTCTCAAAGGAAAAGAAAGAGCTGTTGACTGAAGATTTGGAATGAAGAACTCAAAGAGGCTATTGAGGATAAAAAGAAAACATATTTAAAGTGGATTAGCAACAAGAGAAATTAGACTATATTGAATACAAAAGAAAGCGAGCTATTGTGCTAAACTCTCAAAGGGATCAAATAGAAAGAGCTGGGAAGAATTCATTAAGAGGTTGGAACATGACATTACCGGACCGCAAAGATTTGGATTTAAGATCTTTAAGAACTTAAGATCAGAAGAGAGGGATAAGGCAAAGATTGAAAATTGAAACCATCCCAACCGAGGAATGGACAAATTACTATAAAACATTGCTAGATAATCAAAGAGACCCCTATAACGCAGATACAACAGTTACAAACCAGTGGAATGCAATTACTAAGATGGAATTAGAAAATGCATTGACAACGCTAAGGAACAGAAAGGCTCCAGGAATAGATGGATTGAATGTAGAATTGTTTAAATATGGAAGCACAAAACTCAAAAACAGACTTATACAACTCTTAAATGATATATGGAGCATGGGACGTATCCCAGAAGATTGGAAAGTGTCAAAAATTATTAATATCCACAAGAAAAATGAGAGAAATAAATGCGAAAATTATAGAGGAATAGCCTTAATGAGCTCTGCTTACAAAATCTATGCAACAATACTTAAAAATAAATTGCAACCTTTAGTCGAACCAATATTGCAAGAACCCCAGTGTGGATTTAGAAAAGGAAGGTCTTGCATTGATGCAGTCTTTACAATAAAACAGATTGTAGAAAAGCGTAAAGAATTTAACTTGCCAACTTATTTATTGTTCTTAGATTACGAGAAGGCGTATGACAGAGTCCTACGACAAAAACTATGGAGCATTTTGAATGAATATAATTTACCCCCCAACTTGAGAAATGCTATTAAATCACTATATGATTCAACCAGTATTATGTTTAACAAAAATGGAAAGCCCCTCATGGTAAATCAAGGCCTATGACAGGGATGTGGGTTATCACCCTTGCTGTTTGATTTATATATCAATAAAATACTACAAGACTGGCAAATGACGAGTCCGAATGGCATATATTTGGGCAATAATTACATAGCTACAGTCTTGTTTGCAGATGACCAGGTCCTAATAGCAAACTCTGAAGACAGCCTACAGACAAATGTTACTACATTAAATAGAATATTATAGATGTATAATATGAAAATTTCTACTAGAAAGACAAAATCAATGGCCATGCATGGAAAGAATCAACGAAGAGTTAAAATAATGATAGACTTAGAAATAATAAAACAGGTTCATGCATTTAAGTATCTTGGCTGTACTATTTCAGCATTTACATTTAATGCTGATCTAGAAGAAAATGTCCAGAAATACAATAAATTAAATGGATGTGTAAACAGGTATTTCGGAAAGAATATGAGACAAGATCTAAAAATCAGGATGCATAACATTATATCAAAACCGGCCCTTCGCTATGGAAGTGAAACATGGGTGCTAAGACAACAAGATCGAAAAAGAATAGAAGCATCAGAAATGAGGTTCCTAAGACACACCCTGGGAGTCACATTAAGGGATAGAATGAGAAGCGAAGATATACGGAAAGAACTTAAAACAACAAATATGGTCGAAGAAATTCATACCTATCAACAACAATGGTATATGCATGTACAACGGATGCCCCCTGATCGTTTCCCACGGCAAGCATGTTTTTATCAACCCCAAGGCAGACGAGATATTGGTCGGCCACAAACAAGATGGACTTCGCAATTCCGTTAGTCTCGGAACGGGATATACCCATCCTTGATAGGAAGAAGAAGAAGAAGAAGATTATTATTATTATTAAGATTACAATAAAGAACGATATTGTAATCAAGTAAATAAGATTAATATTTAGAATGTATTATTTTGTCTTATATAGCTAAAAAAATAATGACAAGATAAGGAGATATTTAAAAAATAAGGCTACAATGGATACTATTATAAATTTTTAAAAAGCGAGGCCTGTTCTAGAGTAAGTTATGTATGGCAGCGAAATTTGGATTTTAAATGGAAAGGACAAAACTAGACTTGACTTAAGTGAAATTAGGTTTCTAAGAAATAATTGAGAATACGAAAGAATAGATTAAAAATGAGTGTAGATGTCCCAGAAGAAGTCAAATATTCTTGCGGCCGCAATTGAATAAAAACGACAAGTGCTGCTACAACACTGCGGGCTAAAGCAAGGAGATGCACTATCATCTTTACTTTTTAACCTTGCTCTAGAATATGCCATTAGGAAAGTCCAGGATAACATAGAGGGTTTGGAATTGAACGGGTTACATCAGCTGCTTGTCTATGCGGATGACGTGAATATGTTAGGAGAAAATCCACAAAGGATTAGGGAAAACATGGGAATTTTACTGGAAGCAAGTAAAGAGATAGGTTTGGAAGTAAATCCCGAAAAGACAAAGTATATGATTATGTCTCGTGACGAGAATATTGTACGAAATGGAAATATAAAAATTGGAAATTTATCTTTTGAAGAGATGGAGAAGTTCAAATATCTTGGAGCAACAGGAACAAATATAAATGATACTCGGGAGGAAATTAAACGCAGAATAAATATGGGAAATGCCTGTTATTATTCGGTTGAGAAACTTTTATCATCTAGTCTGCTGTCAGAAAATCTGAAAGTCAGAATTTATAAAACAGTTATATTACCGGTTGTTCTTTATGGTTGTGAAACTTGGACTCTCACTTTGAGAGAGGAACATAGGTTAAGGGTGTTTGAGAATAAGGTGCTTAGGAAAATATTTGGGGCTAAGAGGGATGAAGTTACAGGAGAATGTAGAAAGTTACACAACGCAGAACTGCATGCATTGTATTCTTCACCTGACATAATTAGGAACATTAAATTCAGACGTTTGAGATGGACAGGGCTTGTAGCACGTATGGGTGAATCCAGAAATGCATATAGAGTGTTAGTTGGGAGGCCGGAGGGAAAAAGACCTTTAGGGAGGCCGAGACGTAGATGGGAAGATAATATTAAAATGGATTTGAGGGAGGTGGGATATGGTGATAGAGAATGGATTAATCTTGCTCGGGATAGGGATCGATGGCGGGCTTATGTGAGGGCGGCAATGAACCTCCGGGTTCCTTAAAAGCCAGTCAGTAAGTAAGTAAGTAAGTAAGTAAGTAAGTAAGTAAGTAAGTGCTGCTACAACACGATAATGCACTCGTGTACTCAGCAAACATGACGAAAGCAGCTTTCAAAGACTTTGGAGGTGATTCCACATCCCTCGTATTCTCCTTATGTTGCGTCATAAGATTTCAACCTTTTCCGCTCTCTAGCGAACAATCTTCAAGGGAACTAATTTGATAACGAGTCATAGTTAATGTAGAAAAATATATTACTGATTAGTTTCTGTCTTCTATTCATCTGAAATAAAAAACTTTTGTCACAGCGAAAAAACGCTACGAACTTTTACATCAAGCTAACATATTTCATGTGTAATATATCTTACTTACTGGCTTTTAAGGGACCCGGAGGTTCATTGCCGTCCTCACATAAGCCGCCATTGGTCCCTATCCCGAGCAAGATTAGTCCAGTCTCTACCATTATATCCCAACTCCTTCAAATTCATTTTAATATTATCTTCCCATCTACGTCTCGGCCTCTCCAAAGGTCTTTCCCCTCCGGCCTCCCAACTAACACTCTATATGCATTTCTAGATTCGCCCATACGTGCTACATGCCCTGCCCATCTCAAACGTCTGGATTTAATGTTCTTAATTATGTCAGGTGAAGAATACAATGCGTGCAGTTCTGTGTTGTGTAACTTTCTCCATTCTCCTGTAACTTCATCCCTCTTAGCCCCAAATATTTTTCTGAGCACCTTATTTTCAAAAACCCTTAACCTATGTTCCTCTCTCAAAGTGAGAGTCCAAGTTTCACAACCATATAGAACAACCGGTAATATAACTGTTTTATAAATTCTAACTTTCAGATTTTTTGACAACAGACTGGATGATAAAAGCTTCTCAACCTAATAATAACAGGCATTTCCCGTATTTATTCTGTATTTAATTTCCTCCCGAGTATCATTTATATTTGTTACTGTTGCTGCCAGGTATTTGAATTTTTCCACCTCTTCAAAGGATAAATTTCCAATTTTTATATTTCCATTTCGTACAATATGGGCGTGTCTGAAGGAGCGAAGAACAATACATTCACTGTCTCTTCTCTTTAGAATCATGCATACTTCTACTCCGAATTATCTCTTATCGTGCTTTCAATTTCTTACAACTCTTCGAAACCGACATCAAGCACTTCTTTCTATCCCTCATCATAGAACGTCTTTATACTCATCTTCCTGTACTGTAGAAATACCTCGCCTCTGGAATTCGTTACCTAATGACGTCAAGGACTGCCGGACTTTATCACAGTTCAAAATTAAATTGGAAAATTTTGTCTTATTTAATGTTTTTTAGGTATTGCTAGAAGTATTGATTTGTGTTTTTTTTCTTTTTCTTTTTTAATCTAGATTAAAATTGCAAGTTTCTTGTTTATGTTAGCTAATTAGTTAGGATAGAATTAATTATGATACTTAATCACTCATTTAAAGTTTGTGTGACTGCAACCTGTGTATATTTTTGTGTGGCTTTACTTTGTTTATAGTTTTCTCTCTCTCTCTCTCTCTCTCTCTCTCTTTATTTCTTGTGTAGCTTTACTTTGTATATAGGGTATTTTTTTCTGTTTATTTCTATTATTGTATTTGTATTCCTGGTGTTGTGGAAGAGAAGGCCTGATGGCCTTAACTACACCAGAAAAAAAAATAAAATAAAGCAATCAATCAATCAATCAATGAAGAAATAAATAAATAAATAAGGTAATGAATAAATTCATGAATGAATGAATGAATAAATAAATAAATAAATAAATAAATAAATAAATAAATAAATAAATAAATAAATAAATAAATAAATAAATAAATAAATAAATAAATAAATAAATAAATAAATAAATAAATAAATAAATAAATAAATAAATATTCTGGTCACGAGACATAATCATATACTTTGTCTTTTCGGGATTTACTTCTAAACCTATTTCTTTACTTGCATCAAGTAAAATTCCCGTATTTTCCCTAATCGTTTGTGGATTTTCTCCTAACATATTCACGTCATCCGCATAGACAAGCAGCTGATGTAACCCGTTCAATTCCAAACCCTTTCTGTTATCCTGGACTTTCCTAATACTCTAGAGCAAAGTTAAAAAGTAAAGATGATAGTGCATCTCCTTGCTTTAGCCCACAGTGAATTGGAAACGCATCTGACAGAAGCTGACCTATACGGACTCTGCTGTACGTTTCACTGATACATATTTTAATTAATCGAACTAATTTTTTGGAAATATATCATCACTGATAAATAGATTCGTATACACTGAATATGAACCAAGTCCAACTAATAAGTTAGGAAAAATCGCTGTACGCAGCCATGTCCAAAACTATTTTTCGGCATCAAAGATGTTAAAAATATTTATTTTCGTGAGAATATAAAAAAATTAATTTTTTGTAACATCACAATACGCCTATTTTCGCTTTACATTTCTCATGGTGAGAAAGTAAAAACGATAATATATACATTCTTTGCAGGAAACATCGTAGTTTTATTTAACGTCTTACAGCAACAGATTTATCTATCAGCTAACTGAAATTGAAAATTGTTGTTCAGCCAGTGAATGTAATAGGAACCTCGAACTGTCTATTACTGACATTATAAACTCTGCAGATGTCCACTTCTTTGAGAAAAGAATCTGAGAGGTGCGAAACTCTAAGACTTCCGCCAGTTACCTGATTACGAGAGTGAAGTATGAGGTTCACACCTTGCATCTCACGTCAAGCGGGATGAGTCATCTCTTGGAGGAATAAACGAGTGAATCACAGAGGAGCTCAGCGTACACATGGGGGCCTGCCTGTACTAACTGTTGACGTAACCCAGGATGCAACTGCAAGGATTTTCCTGTAGTTCACATGCATATACATAAAAGCGAGTCAACGGTAGTGAATAATACACAATGAGTAGATCTTGTGTGTGTAATCATGTTTAAGAATAGAGAGATTGTAACAATGGTCATATGCCACTATAAATGATTTACAAAAATTAAGCAACCGTAGAAAAATCATGTGTGTCAAAAATAACACGGGTGTAAGGTCTTTCGACAAACTAGACTGAAGAGAGAAAGGTAGGTGTAGAAATGATCACGTTTCAAAATCTTGGATTTACAAGAATAGTCCGCATGTAACAATGATTATGATTTACACCACGAATTACAAGAATAACGCTATGTAACGATGATCATATGTTCACAACACCATTTACAAGAATAATATGTTGTAACAATGGCCATATATTCAGAACACCATTTACAAGAATAACACAATGTAACAATGATAATATCGAAGGGGCAGTTCAAAAGGAAAACAACTCAAAATTTAAAGTTATGAGATAACTGCATTTTAAAGTTTCATGTTGCTGTGAAAAATCTAAGGATCATTGAAATTACTCCAAATTTTGTTAATGATGCTTCATATATACTATTCAAATTTAGAATGATGTTAATAGAATTTAATTTTTCCACGGAAACCTGAAACTTTGAAATGCAGTTATCTCAAAACTTTAAATTTTGAGTTATTTTTCCTTTTTCACTGGGCCGTCGATGTGTTCACAGTACTATTTACAAGAATAACAAGATGTTCATAACACAATTTACAAAAATAACATGATGAAACAATGATCATATGTTCACAACACAATTTAGAAGAATAACACGATACAAGAATGATCAGATGTTCACAACACGGTTTACAATAATAACACGATGTAATAATGATCAGATGTTCTCAATACGATTTACAATAATAACACGATGTAATAATGATCAGATGTTCTCAACACGATTTACAATAATAACACGATGTAATAATGATCAGATGTTCACAACACGATTTACAATAATAACACGATGTAATAATGATCAGATGTTCACAACACGATTTACAATAATAACACGATGTAATAATGATCAGATGTTCACAACACGATTTACAATAATAACACGATGTAATAATGATCAGATGTTCACAACACGATTTACAATAATAACAGGATGTAATAATGATCAGATATTCACAACACGATTTACAGTAATAACGCGATGTAATAATGATCAGATGTTCACAACACGATTTACAATAATAACACGATGTAATAATGATCAGATGTTCACAACACGATTTACAATAATAACACGATGTAATAATGATCAGATGTTCACAACACGATTTACAATAATAACACGATGTAATAATGATCAGATGTTCACAACACGATTTACAATAATAACACGATGTAATAATGATCAGATGTTCACAACACGACTTACAATAATAACACGATGTAATAATGATCAGATGTTCACAACAAGATTTACAATAATAACACGATGTAATAATGATCAGATGTTCACAACACGATTTACAATAATAACACGATGTAATAATGATCAGATGTTCACAACACGATTTACAATAATAACAGGATGTAATAATGATCAGATGTTCACAACACGATTTACAGTAATAACACGATGTAATAATGATCAGATGTTCACAACACGATTTACAATAATAACACGATGTAATAATGATCAGATGTTCACAACACGATTTACAATAATAACACGATGTAATAATGATCAGATGTTCACAACACGATTTACAATAATAACACGATGTAATAATGATCAGATGTTCACAACACGATTTACAATAATAACACGATGTAATAATGATCAGATGTTCACAACACGATTTACAATAATAACACGATGTAATAATGATCAGATGTTCACAACACGATTTACAATAATAACACGATGTAATAATGATCAGATGTTCACAACACGATTTACAATAATAACAGGATGTAATAATGATCAGATGTTCACAACACGATTTACAGTAATAACACGATGTAATAATGATCAGATGTTCACAACACGATTTACAATAATAACACGATGTAATAATGATCAGATGTTCACAACACGATTTACAATAATAACACGATGTAATAATGATCAGATGTTCACAACACGATTTACAATAATAACACGATGTAATAATGATCAGATGTTCACAACACGATTTACAATAATAACACGATTTAATAATGATCAGATGTTCACAACACGATTTACAATAATAACACGATGTAATAATGATCAGATGTTCACAACACGATTCACAATAATAACACGATGTAATAATGATCAGATGTTCACAACACGATTTACAGTAATAACACGATGTAATAATGATCAGATGTCCACAACACGATTTACAATAATATCACGATGTAATAATGATCAGATGTTCACAACACGATTTACAATAATAACACGATGTAATAATGATCAGATGTTCACAACACGATTTACAATAATAACAGGATGTAATAATGATCAGATGTTCACAACACGATTTACAGTAATAACACGATGTAATAATGATCAGATGTCCACAACACGATTTACAATAATATCACGATGTAATAATGATCAGATGTTCACAACACGATTTACAATAATAACACGATGTAATAATGATCAGATGTTCACAACACGATTAAGAATAATATGGCCACAATACGATTTACAATATTAACACGATGTACAGTAATTATTCAACGTTAATCCTGTAACCAAGTTTCCCTAATCATTATTTATTTACTTTGGTCGACTACTCTCTCTGTAATGACACATGCATACCCAAAATAAAATCGAAGACTACATTCTTAAGAGATTGACTGCGTTAACTTTCGTAAGTGGACTCACTGTTACAAACTAAATGCCCATAATAGGTCTACCGTACTTCCTGAACATAATGAAATCATGCAGTCTATAAATATCACTGGATTTGGATTCTTTTAGGAGTCTAGCATTGAGCAAGCGACTCTCGTCTATAAATAGGCCCAACGCATCTCTCAGTCGCATCATCGTGGCCGTGACACCAATCCCCATGGCAATAAATGCTCTGTGTGTTGATATAACAGACGAGGAGTAAACCGGGACAGGTGTGGATATTGCACAAGAAGAATGTTTCTAGTCATTTTATGCACGTGCTTTATCCGCTGTTATTTAGTAAGTCTATGGCTTTATCTCATTTTCACAAGTCATATTTGAGAGGAAACTGTTTCACAGATCGGTTAATATTACATTTTAGGTTTGTCGTTGCACAAAGCTGAAGTGATGCGTTGTTATTGAATCTGAGGCTTTGAGAGAAATTATTTCAAAATTACTGACAATAAGAACGATCTTTTAATAGTTTTCCATTAACGAATATTTTTGTTTTAAATAAGTAAGTAAATAAATAAATAAATAAATAAATAAATAAATAAATAAATAAATAAATAAATAAATAAATAAATAAATAAGTAAATAAGTAAATAAATAAATAAATAAATAAATAAAAATAAATAAATAAATACTATGCGATTTACGTGAATATGTCAGGAGAAAATCCCCAAACTATTAGGGAAAGCACGGGAATTTTACTTGAAGCAAGTAAAGAGATAGGTTTGGAAGTAAATCCCGAAAAGACAAAGTATATGATTATGTCTCGTGACCAGAATATTGTACGAAATGGAAATATAAAAATTAGAATTTATCCTTTGAAGAGGTGGAAAAATTGAGATATCTTGGAGAACAGTAACAAATATAAATAATAATAATAATAATAATAATAATAATAATAATAATAATAATAATAATAACAACAACAACAACAATAATAATAATAATAATAATAATAATAATAATAATAATAATAATAATAATAATTTAATCTGGTAGAGCTAAGGCCAGTAGGCCTTCTCTTCCGCCCAGCCAGACTCTAATTCTAATTGAATACAATTGCTTACATATTTATTACATTAATATCTAGATCATAAAACAACATGAAAGTAAATACTGAAAATTGGATAACTAATGTTAGTGTGACAATAATAAACATTGGTAAGAAATAGTTATAATAATAATAATAATAATAATAATAATAATAATAATAATAATAATGCTAATAGTGATAATAATAATAATAATAATTATTATTATTATTATTATTATTATTATTTAATTTAGATATTTATCTGTGATATAATAACCAATAAACATTGAGAAACCTGAAACAGCTATTATTGTTAACAAGATAAATGACACTCGGGAGGAAATTAAACACAGAATAAATATGGGAAATGCGTGTTATTATTATTTGCTTGAGAAGCTTTTATCATCTAGTCAGCTGTCAAAAAATCTGAACGTTAGAATTTATAAAACAGTTATATTACCGGTTGTTCTATATGTTTGTGAAACTTGGACTCTCATTTTGAGTGAGGAACAGAAGTTAAGGGTGTTTGGGAATAAAGTGCTTAGGAAAATATTTGAGCCTAAGAGGGATGAAGTTACAGGAGAATGGAGAAAGTTACACAACACAGAACTGCACGCATTGTATTCTTTACCTGACATAATTGGGAACATTAAATACAGACGTTTGAGATGGGCAGGGCATGTAGCACGTATGGGCGAATCCAGAAATGCATATATAGTGTTAGTTGGGAGGTCGGAAGGAAAAAGATCTTTGGAGAGGCCGAGACGTAGATGGGAGGATAATATTAAAATGGATTCGAGGGAGATGGGATATGATTGTAGAGACTGGATTAATCTTGCTCAAGATAGGGACCAATGGCGGACTTATGTAAGGGCGGCAATGAACCTCCCGGTTCCTTAAAAGCCAAAAATAAGTAAGTAATAAATTAATAAATACACATGATGGACTCAACAACTAGAAAACAAATAGCATAATAAATAAACTCGATCAAAACTGGACAAATAAATAGGTAGCCCTATTACTAAACTAATTCTATGCCGAAATCGTTCTTAAAGTGCCTTGGTCTCTTTTCTTTTGTCTTTGACTTGACATCAGACATCATGTAGCGGTATCCATGTCACGTAGGATCAGCGCGATAATATTAGTCCTCACCTAAGACTACCGTTACCACATTCACGCGGAAAAACTTTCATGTCCTACCAGGGATTTCTCCTAACGATGAAGTTACTTGTCTTAGCTGTTATGTAAAGCTCAGTTCATTTAAAAGTCATTAAATAATATAAAACTACAATAGAATTCATCAAAGTTAAAACTATTTACATATTAATTAGTTAAAATTACATTTAATATATTCTTGCACTGTGTAAAAGTTTTTGCTAAATAGCATGTCTTTTAAATTGGTTTTAAAAACTCTACTATTGACAATATTTCTAATATTAAAAGAAATATTATTAAAAAGTTTCACACCTACAATAAAATGGTTATTACTAACCTTGGATAAAATAGATTTAGAAACAATTATGTTATGGTCATTGCTAATCTCATGAGAATGTATGGTATTACCAGATTCATATTAATGTAAATGTTCAATTTGTTCAGCAAAAACATACACTGAAGAGGGAGTTAGAATTCCAAATTCATTGAATAAGGGCTTACCATGTTTTCTTGGGCCACAAACCTTAAGAATACACACATATTTTTTTCTGAAGAAGAAAATTCAGTTATTCAAATGAGACTGTAAAAACCATGGTAGACATTTAATAAGGCACTGGCAGGAACCAACGACTCATAACATGGCCAACATTGATTACATATAAATGCACGTTTAACATGAGTTTAATATAGCAATTCTTTTATTTTTTAGAACTTTGTACATGTATTTATATTAGGCGATTGCCAAGATGACCATGATTAGACGGAGATAATCATGTGACCACAGTCTAGTATATACAGTCACGAAGCTCAATACGTAATAAATATGCTTCCATAGATAGTTGCTATCCACTAGGATCGCTACTATCGCCTCATTACAGACAATGCAAAATAGTACCTGCACAGTCTATTGTTCCTAGCACCCTCAAAACTCAAGATTCGTGACTGTATATACTAGACTGTGATGTTCCTTTGTCGTTAGCCACGAGCTACACCGCACGCCTATACAGGATGTTTAAAAAATACGGGGCATAATTACAAGGTATGTATTTCCCACATGTAGTCAATCAAAATAGTTCATTACAACATGTGTCCGGAAATGCTTTATTTCCGAGTTATGACCTTCACAACATTGAAATTCACCGGAACCATACCTCATGTTTTAGAAGACACTCCACTGATCAATCGTCAACACATTCACTTCTTGCATGATGGCGCTCCTGCACACTTCAGTCGTACGGCTCGCCGATACTTGGATCGAAGGTTTCCTGATCGATGGATAGGTAGAGGTGGCCCAATTGCTTGGCCTCCACGCTCACCTGATCTGAACCCTCTCGATTTCTACTTGTGGGGCCATTTAAAATCATTGGTTTATTCGTCTCCGGTGCCTGATTTGGAATCCCTTCGGAATCGAATTGTGGCACGTTCTGAGGACATACGCAATACTCCTGGAGTTTGGGATCGTGTTCGCAGGTCAATGAGACATGGATGTGAGGTCTGTATTCAAGCAGGAGGTGGACATTTTGAACATCTTCTGTAATGACAACGACCTGCGGAAAGAAAAACGTTCCGGTGAATTTCAATGTTGTGAAGGCCATAACTCGGAAATAAAGCATTTCCGGACACATGTTGTAATGAACTATTTTGATTGTCTACATGTGGGAAATATATACCTGAAATTATGCCCCGTATTTTTGAAACATTCTGTATAACGCTCGGTAAGCTGTTTAATTCTTACGTAATAATGAGTGCAAATTCTCAAACTTAGACCTGGTGAACAGCATTCTCTTCTCAGACAATCCCATTCACGTCACCCATAAACATGACACAAAGCGAAGTCTGTTCCATTTTGTTTGCTTCGTTCTTTTAAAATCGCATAAATGAGATCCGACAATAGAGCTCAGTATAATTTACTTGCATTAAATGTTGCCACTCAGCTTTGAGAAGCGGTTCCAAGATGGAGATCTTTACAGAAGCCATTTATTCTTAAGGAGAATAAATCCAGCGACTCGGGTTAATGGAGAAAGGAGGCGCGCCAGGGGTATAAATAGCTCAGAGATATGGGGGATGGGTCTGAGGGACATGCTGTCTCCGAGACACACATGAAGGCTCTGTTATTTGGGTCAAACTCGTCAAGAACGCCCAGCAAATGTCTGTCACGGTGATATGTACTATACGGATGGGCGAAAAATAACGTAGCAGTTACTTTGTCACGGTTACTTAATTGTAACGGTTACAAAAATAACTTGAACATGAAATAATTAGTTACTCGCTGTTTTTTATTGAGTTATTTTACGACGCTGTATCAACATCTAGGTTATTTAGCGTCTGAATGAAATGAAGGTGATAATGCCGGTGAAATGAGTCCGGGGTCCAGCACCGAAAGTTACCCAGCATTTGCTCGTATTGGGTTGAGGGAAAACCCCGGAAAAACCTCAACCAGGTAACTTGCCCCCACCGGTATTCGAACCCGGGCCACCTGGTTTCGCTTCCAACGCGCTGACCGTTACTCCACAGGTTACTTGCTGTTACACAGTTATGGGAGGGCATGGGGGGGGGGGTACTGTTTCCCTCCAAACTTGACCGAACTCTTTTTTTCTATTAACGTTAGAAAATATTGAATTCAAAAGTTTTTTTTTGTTTATGATTAAGTTTCTGTGCTTAAATTGACGAATTAATGTCTTCAGACCATGTGTCTGGATTATAATATTTATTTTAAATTTCTGAATGTATAAGAATTTCTATACCTCATTTGAAGAATGGAATCACTAGAACATTTTTTGTAAACCCTTGTAGTGATCGGAGTTATGGCGAGGGGCATAGGAGGGCACTGCCCCCCCCCCCAAACTTGTCTGAACTCTTTTTTTTTCTATTAACGTTAGAAAATATTGAATTCAAAAGATCTTTCTTGCTTTTATTTAGGATTAAGTTTCTGTGCTTAAATTGATGAATTAATGTCTTCAGATCATGTGTCTGGATATAATAGGCCTATTTATTTTTAATTTCTCAATGTTTAAGAATTTCTACATCTCATTTGAGGAAGGGAAGCACTGTAATGTTTCTTTTGTAACAGCCTGTACTCATGTATTAGAAGTCTGCAGGTGTTCAGGCCGCTACTTGGAGAAATATGAATAACATACTACACAACAATGCAGAAAAACGAAAAATGACCCCGTTATAATGTGTAAACTAAAAAGACGAGATTAAATAAAATAATTAGAGTTTATATTTCGTATGATAACTTCAGGAAGGTAAACTTAATAAAAAAAAAATTTCTGTTAGCACTTTTACGTAGTTTTATTGATGTAGCTATGCATTTGTTTCTGTACGAGAGAGAAAAAGAGAGAGATTGTTTTAAGTTATGTCCTATTACAATTTGTAGTAGACTTACAGTTCAAGCCCTATACGAGGCGTGTTCTTAAAGTAAGTTCCGTTTTCAATTATAGCCGTCACATCGCTGCAATCGTTATTTTGCGCATGCGTGGTTTCTTCTTCAGTCCTCAGGCAAGCTGTGCATGCAGTTTCAGAGCTTCAGTCCGTGTGTGTGGTTAGTTGTGATCAGTTGAAATGTTTAAAGTGATCGAGCACCCCGCCGACTGTGAGATGCGGTCTGTTATCCGTTTCTTGAATGCGAGAAACATCAAACCAGCTGACATTCATCGTCAACTTTGTGAGGTGTATGGTGATGATGCCATTAGTGATGGAATGGTCAGGAGATGGGTTAGGAAGTTCAAAGAGGGCCGCGTCTCTGTGCATGATGGGCAGCGTACCGGTCGGTCATCTTTGGTCAATGACAATTTGGTGCGTGCTGTCGATGAAAAAAACCATGAGGACAGGAACAAATTGACCATCCCTCCTACAGCCCGGATTTGACTCCGAGTGACTTTCATCTCTTCCTGCACCTCAAGAAGTTCCTCGGTGGTCAACGTTTTGATGGCGACGACACCCAAAATCTCATCTCGAAATTTGGCTGGGAACAAATTGACCATCCCCCCTACAGCCCGGATTTGGCTCCGAGTGACTTTCATCTCTTCCTGGACCTCAAGAAGTTCCTCGGTGGTCAATGTTTTGATGGCGACGACACCCAAAATCTCATCTCGAAATTTGGCTGGGAACAAATTGACCATCCCCCCCTACAGCCCGGATTTGGTTCCGAGTGACTTTCATCTCTTCCTGCACCTCAAGAAGTTCCTCGGTGGTCAACGTTTTGATGGTGACGACACCCAAAATCTCATCTCGAAATTTGGCTGGGAACAAATTGACCATCCCCCCTACAGCCCGGATTTGGCTCCGAGTGACTTGCATCTCTTCCTGTACCTCAAGAAGTTCCTCGGTGGTCAACGTTTTGATGGTGACGACACCCAAAATCTCATCTCGAAATTTGGCTGGGAACAAATTGACCATCCCCCCTACAGCCCGGATTTGGCTCCGAGTGACTTTCATCTCTTCCTGTACCTCAAGAAGTTCCTCGGTGGTCAAAGTTTTGATGGTGACGACACCCAAAATCTCATCTCGAAATTTGGCTCGGAACAAATTGACCATCCCCCCTACAGCCCGGATTTGGCTCCGAGTGACTTTCATCTCTTCCTGGACCTCAAGAAGTTCCTCGGTGGTCAATGTTTTGATGGCGACGACACCCAAAATCTCATCTCGAAATTTGGCTGGGAACAAATTGACCATCCCCCCTACAGCCCGGATTTGGCTCCGAGTGACTTTCATCTCTTCCTGCACCTCAAGAAGTTCCTCTGCGGTCAACGTTTTGATGGCGACGAAGTGAAAACAGCAGTGCGGGAGTGGTTCGCATTGCAGGCGGGCGAATTCTACAATGAGGGGATAGAAAGACTTGTGCCACGACTCGATAAATGCCTCAATAATGCTGGAGATTATGTTGAGAAGTAATTGAAGTGTGGGGAATACAATGCAACAAAAATAGTTTGTAAATATCTTCCCGTTTACTTACTACACCCTTTTGGAACTTACTTTAAGAACACGCCTCGTACAACTCGGTCCGAAACATCGCTTATGTGGATGTAACATTAAGAATCATGCCCTCGAAAATACCTTTCAGTAATCATATTCCGATATACTGTACCACGGTCAAGCTATAACGGAGGGAGGAGGTAAATGAATACTCCCATAACCCCGTTATATGGGGATTCTATGGTTTTGTTTTGCCCCCTCAAGGAACCGGATCTCTCTCCGCCTATGACTGTGATGTATTAGAACTCTGCAGGTGTTCAGGCCGCCACTTGGAGAAATATGAATAACATATTGCACAAGAATACAGAAAAAAGAAAAGTGACCCCGGTATAATGTGTAAACTTAAAGACGAGATTAAATAAAATAATGATTAGAATTTACATTTCATATCATATCTTGCTTTTTTTTTTTGAGATAAACAGATAAAGTAAAAGTAAAATTGGTTCACCGCTGTGAAATAATGGTTAGCACGCCTGGCCATGAAACGAGCGGACCCAGGTTCAAATACTGGTTGGGACAAGTTACTTGGTTGGGGGTTTTCCCTCAACCAATTGAAGCAGAATTGTTGGGTAATTTTCGGTGTCGGACCTCGGACTCATTTCGGCACCATTAATTCACATATCATCCATACAATAGCCCGGGTTAAGTTCACGTACGGCGTGCTGCACTTGTACAAGAGCGCAATCATTCAGCTACCCAACCACCATTCACAGAATAGGAGTGGTAAGCACAATAAGTTGCAGTGCAAGCCTTCAGGTTCCTCCTTCTACAAGAGGAAAAAAAAAAGTAAAATTTTCTGTATATTTTGTTACAGTTTTACTTTATTACAATACCTTTATTAAATTATCATATTCCGATACACTGTACCATGGTCAAGCTATAACAGGGGGAGGAGATAAATGATGTCCCACATAATCTCGTTATATCGGGATTCTATGGTTTTGCTTTGCCCCCCCCCCGCCCCGCACCCAAGGAAAATGTTCTCTCTCCGCCTATGCACTGTTACTTTTGCCAGGATCTAACTTCTGCAAAAGAAATTAGTTACAGTAACGTCATTACGTAGTATTCAGTCAGGCCACAAGATATCGAGGCATTATTAATATGTTACACCATCTGGTAACAGAAATATCAACTTAGTCCGTTGCCCCAAATGAAGTTACTTGGTTAGCCCACAGTCTACTATATACAGTCGCGAAGCTCAATATGTACTAAAAACATGGGTAGTTGCCCACCACTAGGATCGCTACTATCGCCTCATCATCGCAGATCTCTCTCCTAGTAGACGACAAAATATGTTACACTTTCGTTATGTTCTTTTGGAAAAATTAACACCTTCCTTCCATTATTGAAATATTAAATGCATAAAGTTAATTTATTATTTTAATGAAGTATATTAAATTCCACCATAAACTCGAAGATACCTGCAAGAAATAGGTTAATATTATTTTTGTTTGTGCAAAACGAACTGAAATTTACTATAATCGCTTCACTCATTCAAGATTATAGCGATAATTAACTATGAAACCAATAAATATTAATTTGCATTTCCCTTTACAACAATAATAATGGAAATATGAATTAATGGAGTAACTTACGTGTGCCGGTACTTGTAGTGTAGGCTTGCGTAGTTAACAAAGTGGGATGAAGTTAAGCAATAATAATCACACCAGAATTGGAAATAAAACGTGATCAATAAATTTTATTGTAACAGACTTTTTCTACGTCTCTAGTAAAGTAACAAATAAAAATAACAACAAAATTAACAGCTATAATTAAAAACATATCCTTTGAAAATAAAAAGTAGGCCTAAGCAATAATAATCCTACCAGAATTGAAAATAAAACGTGATCAATAAATTTCATTAAAACAAACTTAATTGTTCTACGTCTCTAGTAAAATATTATTATTCCAATTATTGTATTTTAGCCATTAACATTTTCATTACAACCAATAACGAACATTTCACAAGCATCAATGTGAAATATGCAACGAGCTAGCACTCGATGGAAATACGACACAGTCCAAAGTCGACCGTGGACAGTCTATTGTTTCTAGTTGCTAACCGCTTGGAGCGCTTTATTACGAGATTTGCAAAAAATCACCTCAAGCTTTGCGACTGTATATAGTAGACTATGGTTAGCCTATACCAGTACCGAGAATGTGATAATATTGTGTCATATTTCACAATTTATTCATCTGTAAGTGTCCCTTTTGCTTCATCAGAGATTTCCAACAGAAGAGAAAGGTTTATATGCAAATACACTATCATAACAAAATAAGTCACAGTGAATTTATCGATAGAGTTTATTACGTATCATATAATATTTTCCATTGACTACTAATGTCATTTTCAATATGATTAACTTTCCAGATATTTAAAGTAAACGATTATTGCATGACTCATGACTTACTTCACAGATGAATCTAGCCTGTCAATTTGGGGGGGGGGCTGAACTTTTTTATATTAATTCATCTGTGGCATTACAGCCCTTGTAGGACTAGAGCCTGCCTGACAAGTGAAGCCCAATCATTCCTGTCCCGGGCATGCCTCCTCCAGCTCCTCATCCATATCTTTCTAGGTCTCCCTGTGCGTCTTCTTCCTCCTGGATTTCCTCTATATATCCTGTGTAGTAATGAGTTCTCTTTCCTTCTTTCCAGCCATTTAAATCTTGAGCTTTTTATTTCTCCCAATATTGAAGGTTTACCATACAACTCATACAGCTTGCTATTGTATCGCAATCTCCATTCTCCGTTTACTAATTTTGGTCCATATATTCTCCTTAGAATTTTTCTCTCCCAAATAGCGATTCTATTTTCGTCTTCCTTAAGCATAGACCAGGTTTCCGATGCATAGGTGACAATTGAGGGGTTACGTGGACTAACAACCTAAGTGACTTTAAGTCGTTATTTCACAGATCACATTTTCCGACAGCCTCTTGTGTGCTTTATATTGTAACAAAATATTGTTTCTCTACCTTATTCCTAGAGGGCAGCAGAAGCAGAAGCTACTGAGTGTCTAGCGGCCCGACTGCGTTGTGTCTGTTCAGTGTAAACATAAATGGAGACTGATTCTGACAATGAAAGTGGTGCTGCGTATGGAAGTACTACATCCACGAGAGGTATGAAAAGAAAAATAAGGAAAAGTAACTTAGTTGGAAAAAAAAGTGCAAAGAAGAAACGTACGCTAATTCCGGCAGAAGTTACCTTTCAAGGAGCGGTAAAACAATACCCGCTAAACGATTTTCTGTTGTGAAAACATGTTGTAAATTGAATTATCCAGGTGAATTCAATCATCTTGATCAGCAGAGACTTTTCAGTGGATTTTGGAGTATTGGAGAAAAACAACTGCAGGACACAACGTTGTTAGGTTACATTGAACAAAAAAAAAAAAAAAAAAAACTTTCCGTAACACAAAGAAACCTACATCTGGAAAAATAGTCAGTATTCATTTGTATACAAAGTGAAATTAGAGGGCACTAATGTCACTGCATGTAAAGGAATTTTACTAAAAGTGTTGCAAATACAGAAGCCCGTATGTAAACATGTCAGCAAGCTTTGAAATTGGGGACTGTTGCTACAACTGAAAATCGTGGAAAACACACAAATCGACCAAGGAAGACTTATAAAGAAATATGAGATATGGTAAACGTACACTGAAGTTTATTCCCTTCTAAGGCCCGATGCAGACTAGCGTCATAAAGACGCGCGTCCATTGGTTGACGCTGCGTCCCTGTGTCCACCCGTCCACACGTAGCGTCATAATGACGCATATTGTTCCGACTTCTGGAATCTTTCAGAGATCCATGATGGAAGTGTACAGAAGAAAACGTGCTGTTTTTGCGTATTTAATTTACAAAAACTACTTGAAGCGCACAGAGAGGCGGTTTTGGGAACATCCATTGGTTGCCAAACGATTCCTTCAAGGTACTTTTACGACAATGTTCACAGAGTTGAGAGAAGGTGATACAAAATTTTTCAATTATTTTCGAATGAGTATTAAATCATTTGATGAACTGGCATGTAGGATAAGTGACGTGATCAAAAGTGAAGATACTGTGATGAGACTAGCAATTCCTCCCTTAGAAATGTAAATTTTAAGGCAAGTTCACTCATTCAAAGTATATTGATATTGAAAATGAAATATGTTTAGTTTGGTATTATAAGGTTATATTTTCTAAGTTTTAAAGTATAAGTTTTAAAAGTATAAAAGTGAACTTTAGGGAAGACTTAAATAACTGACAAACAACTATATACTGATTAGCTATCTAGCATTTGAATACATAATCTATCACTGAAACATTACAAAAATTAATACAATTTCACTGCACTTACATGAACAACAATTAGGTCTAAAGAAACTGAAACAAGTCTACAGACTCGGTGGAGTCTTCTAGTGAGTGTGTTGAAATGTTGCTCATCGCAGGAGAACATTGAACAGAGAGGATACTGCCAGGGTACACGTGACTGGTTTTGGGAAGGAAAATGCTGCTCCTGAGGAACATTGTGCTGTGTATGGGTTGCGGTATGAATAACAGACAGTCTTATTTTCTTGGCAAAGTCCAAAACTCCACTCCTAAAATCCAATTTTTGTTCAACATTAAAAGTACTGACGATTGCAATCAGAGACTAAAAAAAAAGACCTATCATCGTTAGGCTTAGGAGCAGGAACATTAGGGATTGGAGTCTTCATGAAAGATATCATAGTATCCTCCAAATTCCTTCGTCGCTTTGCTGGACGCTCAGAGAGGAAAGGTGGGTTAGCTGAGGCATTCCTCACTTGAAACATCTGGGAATTTTTTAATCGCTTCAATAAATAATTCTACGTCGATTTCGCTGTCCATACTATAGCCGATAGACGCACGTGTGAATTGAACAACAGTCAACAATGAAGTGCCAGAACGCAGCAGCCAGCGGTGACGCTGCGTTCTGGCAAAACCCGCAACTAGAAAATTAACGCTGCGTCACCGCCGTCTATCTTTACCTGACGCTACGTCCCGGGGACCACATGTGTATGGGTCACTTTAGAACAATGTACTTCTAAACCGCGCATCAATGGGACGCTGCGTCACAGCGTCCTTTTAACGCTAGTCTGCATCGGGCCTTAACGCTAGTCTGCATCGGGCCTAAGACGTCACATTATGCAAGACGCAGTTCTGCTAGACGGTACTTTGATGATCCCACTTTAAATGTTGTCACTTTGTGTAAGTCCTTCCAGCAAAATTACTTTGAACAAAAAGGAAAAAATTTGTCAATGAAATATCAAACTTATCATCAATTCTTCAGACAAAACCGCTGTTGCAGTTTCAGAAAACTAAGTTCCGATATTTGTGACTACTGTAGGGAAACTGAACTTATGTTAAACGTGAATCCCAATGATCGACTATGGGAATCATCTTAGAAATGTTCAGAAGTACAACAGTCTTAAAGAGGAATATCTTGAAAAACTGAAGAATTTTGCGAATGAAGATATTGATACGCTTGTACTAGAATTTGATTTTAGTCAAAATTTGGCTATTCCGAGGCTTAATGTAACGGCGCAGTTCTGTAAGCAATGATGGATCTGAAGTCACCGATGAAGATGAATGAAAACCATGTTTGTTTTGTGCATTAAATTTCAGGTTTAAAAACCCAAAACTTTTTATTTAATATCATAAAGATGTATGAACAAAGGTAAACATAGTTCAAATATTAATATGTCTTTAATTTAACTTATATAATGAAATCATTAATTAATTTTGTATATATTATTTTCAGAGTATAGTACGAAAGAATGGAGTTTATTTATGCATTTGTGTTATTGTGCAGTAAAGTACAAAGTTAACAGAAGTGTTTGTATTCTTTTGTTACATAATATTCTCCGTTAGAAACCATTTATTGCTGTTCTGTGGACTAACGACTTAAAAGGAAGTCGCTATTAACATTTTTTTAAATATTGTAGTTCAATAATAGCCATTACTTCGTTACATTTTTGTGTTTAAGGAATGCTATATTGATAATGTATATTTTAAAAGTTTGATGGAATATCACAGGAACACACAAAAAGTAATGTCGTAATTTTCAACTTCAGTTTACTCAAAAGTATGATCTTGCACTTAAGCTGTTAGTCCACGTAACCCCTCAATTGGTCTCAACACAGTTCTGTATATCTTTATTTTTCCTGCCTTCGAGAGGTGTCTAGATCTCGTTAATTGGAGAAGTGCCCAATAACATCTATTCCCTTCTTTCAATCTCTCTTTTATCTCCTCAGAGGTGTTATTGTCTTCAGTAATTATTGATCCGAGATATTTAAAATTCGTAACTGTTTCAAAATTATAATCTCCAATTGTTATGTCTTTTAAGTTTCCCCATTTATTTTTATTTCTAGTTGCTATCATATATTTAGTTTTCCTTTGATTAACGCTTAGCCCTAATTTCTCCCCTTCTTCGACTAACTGGAGTAGAGTTCTCTGTAGGTCTACTGTAGATCTACTTATTATTACCACATCGTCAGCATAGGCTAGAATTTGTACCATTCTATTATATATTGTACCACCAGGGTTTATATCCAAGTTTCTAACCACTCTTTCCAACACAATATTAAACAATATTGTGGATAGTGGATCACCTTGTTTAACACCTTTTTCTATTTTGAATTCTTCAGCCATTTCATTTTGAATGACTACTCTTCCTTTGTTGTGCTTTAAAGTCATCTGGATTATCAGTTTACGTGGTACATAATAATCTGTAAGAGTTTCTATTAGTGAGCTCCTATCAATACTATCATACGCTTCCTTAAAGTCCACGAATAGATGGAGATAGATCAGTGTTATACTCGTAACACTTGTCTAATATAGTTCTTAGTACAAATATCTGATCTGTTGTGGATTTTCCTTTTATAAAGCCTCCTTGATATTCACCCACTATGTTTTCCATTATTTTCATTCTAGTAGCTATCAGTTTAGATACTACCTTATATACAATATCTAGCAGGGCTATTCCTCTATAGTTGGCACAGATGGTTTTATCACCCTTTTTGTGTATGGGGCAGAAAATAGATGTTCTCCAATCCTCCGGTATGTTCTCCTTCCTCCAGATATTTTGTACCAACCTAACAATATTAAGTTTTAATTTCTCTCCTCCATATTTAATCAACTCGGCTATAATGCCATCTTCTCCGGGGTTTTATTATTCTTGAGGGTATCAATCATTGACAGCACTTCATCCTTTCCTGGTAGAAACTGTTGCTCTCCTTCATATCCAGATGTTATCGGTACTTCAACATATGCCTCTATATCTCTATTTTTTAAGAGATTGCTAAAGTGTTCTGTCCATCTTTCTAAGATCCCGTTTTTGTCACTTATTAATTTTCCTTCCTCGTCCTGACAAAAGTCCACTCTTGGTTTAAAACCTTTCTTAACATGCTTAACTCTAGCATAAAATTTTCTTGTTCCTTCTCTTTCTCCTTCATTTAAATCATTCATCAGCTCCCCAAAGTATTCTCGTTTCTTCCTTCTACATACACTTTTTGCCTCTTTCCTTTTTTCTTTATAGACATCTGCACTAGCCATTGTCTTCTTTCTGAGCCAATTTAACCTTGCAATATTCCTTTCTCGAATTTTAATTTTGCATTCCTCATCAAACCATTCCCTTTCCTTAATTATTTCCTTTTTTCCCAGTACTTCATTTGCTGCTGCTGTGATAACAAATTTAATCTGTTGCCATTGCTCCTCTACGTCGTTATTTTCCCCTTCTTCGCTTTCTATATTTATTTTACTTTCCACTTCGTTAAGATATTTATTAATTACTTCTTGGTCCTTAAATTTCTCGGTAGCATATCTTATTCTTTTAGTTCCTAAATCTACGAACTTTTTTATATAGGTACCGATAATTATAAATACATTTCTCAGAATTTGTTTACACTTCTATAAAGCCTTAATATCGTCTCGTTTTATAATGATATCTATGACTCATGGGGTATGCAAGGGGGGCAGGAAGAGACCTTGGTCTGCATAAATTTAAAAAATAGATATAACTGTTAACACTGAATAAATATTAAGATCGTGATATTTTCTAAAGAATCTGCCAGTAATTTAAAATAATGTTTTATAACATAAGTGCATGCTATTCAGGTACCTCCCCATGTCGTTCAGAAGTCGTTGCCGACATTGTGTTACAGTTCTACAATTGCCTCCCCTCCAACTAATGAAAATCCTGGCTACGACCATGTTATCATTTGAAAATATAAATTAATTCACAGTATAACAAGTAAAATAATATGCTTTCTTACGATACTTCATACTTGTATTTTAATAGTCACAGCAGTCAAAACTCATATCAGCAATATTATCAACAGTAATCTCACTAGACGTTTTGATTTTATCGATAAATCTGCGAGTGGAACACGAGCAGATTTATCTAGAGAAAATCAAAACTCGAGTGGGATTTAATTGACTATTACGCGATTAGAAGAAAGTATATAAAGACTAGAAGTAACGAAGTACTCCAATACAATTAAATATTAATTGACTTACGAAAATACAGCTGTCTTCAAATGTATTATTGTACCATCTCAACATTACAAATATTACGCTAGATGCATGCTAGATGGCAGTAGTGTCTTTATACAGACACTGTAATGATTACTATTCAATAAATCTTAATATTAAACAATCTCTGATACGTGACTATCCATAATATCATACAGCAGAAGTTCTTTTTATCCTCTCAGAGCAGAAGCTATAACATTAACTAATATACACAAGTGTTAGAAAAGTTTTAATTAACGACGATGACATAAAAAATAAACATGAATAATTTTAATAGGAATAATTATTGAATGTACAATTTTCAAATTTGAATGTGGTTGGTGGTTCAATTGATATTATATTGGACGTGTGTGTAATAGAAGTGGAACTCGTTGATTTAGGCCTACATGGTGTATTCAGCTTATTCAGAATTTCCGAATGAATAATTTTAAAAGAAATAATTATTGAATGTACAATTTTCAAATTTGAATGTGGTTGGTGGTTCAATTGATGTTATATTGGGCGTGTGCATAATAGAAATGGAACTCGTTGATTTAGGCCTACATGGTGTATTCAACTTATTTAGGATTTCAGAATGGTGCTCTTCATTTATTTGTAAATCGGATTTCAGAAGATGCATAGGTATGATCAGTGATTTTTATTAATTCTTGTTCTTGAATGCCAGTGCGAGTCATATTTGAAACTGCTGTGCATCGACTGGAGCGGTATGTAATTTTATATATATTTTTGACGTCCAGACCAGTGCAGTTTCAAATGTTGGCAAACAAAGAAACAAATGCTAGGGACGCGATAAAATTAAACAAATGCTAGGGACGCGATAAAATTAAACAAATGCTAGGGACGCGATAAAATTGTGCGATAAGCAGCCATGATTGGTTGAAATACGTCCTTTCGTACCGTTTTATTGGTCAAAAGTAGTATGACGTAGTAAGAGTGTAATAGTCACATTAAATCAAACACAAGATTCGATTAAAATATTTACAACGCTTATTTAACACAGGCACTCTCAACTACTGTGAAGCTCAACAATACTTTTAACATAGCTAAAAGTGAAGAAATACCTATAATGAACACGAACACATGTGCTTGTTTCTCAAGCTTTCAACAACTGATGTAATTTGCATTGGTGTTGCTTCATCAACTTCACAGTTCTACAAGTGTGCATTATTTATGAAATGACCCTCGTATTTATTAAGATTTTCCGAGCGTGGTAGCTTTGGAGACAGAGAGCCTTGAAATTAGAAGGTGCGGAGTTAGATTCCTGAAATCTGAACTACTGTGACAGGAAAGCCTATTATGGCAGTGAAAGTTTAGTGTTATAGGGTAGAGTAGCATAAATCGCACAGCTTCCTAAATGGCACCACTGCTAGTTTAAAATAAGTTACTGTAGTAGTGTGGCATCTAGTGGTATTGTTACAATCTACCATATGAACTTCCACCATGTCACTTGATTTCTGCCACTTCTTTGTGTCACCAGCGGGGTGATAGTGTATCTAATATAATCGCTCATGTGGATGTATATTTAGCTAACATTTTTTAACTAAATAACGGATTTGTATGCAAAGCAATCCATAATCTTAAGATGTTATTGATTTAAAGAAACATTAAAAAACATTTAACGTTGTATGATTCTCGAGCATGTGGTGATTATAGGCTAAAATGAAGGAAATAATAACTTATGACGTAGTTTCTCAATTCGCACCACTTTGTAGGTGCCTAATTCGCACCGGTGCGATATGAGCAACTGTAGCAACTCTAGCCGTAGAAAAATTTAACTGAACGAGGAATGCATCAGGTGGTGCAATATCAAGTGGTGAAAAGGGCGTTAATACAACAAGTGTGTGTTGTACAAGTGCACCAGGTATTTTGTGCCACCTGTGATAAATTTAAACGTCAAACAGTGCAAAGTACATTATCAGATGGTGCTTCTCCAGGAACGCTATTTGTTTGCTCTGAGTCAGGTTACAACAACAGTGAACTATTTGTCGAATAGTGAAATATTTTATTTGCCATTCAAACCTGCCATAGAAAAAAGTGCTGTTTCTGTATGTTCACATATACGACCCATTCCAAAAATTTAGAAGCTAGATTATCTCGGGAAAATGGTATGCTCCTGTTTCAGCTTCCTCGTCATAATACTCAGAGGCCCAGCCTTTAGATGTTTCTATCTTCAAATCATTTCAGACAGCTATATCATGAAGCAGTTTTTAGGCGGCTTCGAGATAATCGTGGAGAAAAGGTGACGCAGTTTACAGTCTGAACTGCCTGGTGAAGCACAAGGCAAATGTGTAACAATGAAAAACGCATTCAGGCAGTTTAAATGTTAGGTAATTTATGCTCTATTTTTTTCAATGTAATTAGAAGATGCGTTTCTCTCTTTCATTAATTTCAATAAACTTGTAATTTGCATTTATTACATTATTAATATTAAATATGTTCAATATTAAAAGCTCTCCTTCATCCTGTTCCCTGCAGATAAAGAGGTGCGATATAAGAAACCGCTGGTGCTATTTAGGAAACTAGTTGCCTAAGTGGCACCACTGACAAGTGTTTCGAAAATGTCATTCTAATTAAAAATATGAAATCAAATTCAAAGTTGTTTTTTTTACATGAAAGGTAAATGTTCTGGGAATGTAGCTCTGTAAAGGAATGCAGAAAATAAAAAATGTATTGTTCAATAAAAATTATAAATGCTAAAGTGGTGCGATGTGGGCAACCTTACCCTATTGCTTTCTTTCAAGGTAAAATAATGATCAGTTACTAGGTTGTAATACAGTTTCCTACTTTCATATTACCAATAAGTGCATTCCCAGTATTGCGAAGTAAACTAGTATATACAGAAATTAAATTTATAACAGAAAAATCCAGAATAATCTTATTATCGTATTTTCGTACTTTCAGTTTGGAACCATTAAAAGACACGCTTTTCAACCTTCCAATATCTTCAAGATTTTCAGTTGAACACAATGGATTTTCACTAACTAAGAAATTCCAATTAAGTAAATCGTACTTCACTACATACATGTATTTATACGTCAATGAGTTGTACTACCTGAACAGCTATCTGAATTATGGAATTATTAACATTCAGCTGCAGAGCCTTGATGCATAGGCAACTTCTCCAACAGTTCTGTACTGCTGGTATCTATAACCCTGAGTCAATTCTGAAATTTTATTAGTAACTACTAGAGATGAGCAAAACTAACTGCCGCTCTCGCTCGCTGTGTTCGTCGCATTTGATTTTCGAATCTCGGCTCGTCATTCTCGCTGCGCTTCGAGTCTCGCTCGTCATTCTCGAAATAGCATTTGGTCGGCGTGGAAAGATTTCGTAACTTTGAATAACATACATCATTGAAATAAATAACATTATAAATGTTTAAATTATATGATATTACTTATGGTTATATAAATAAAAAAAAAACAATTCTCAAATAAATTTGCATTTCTAAGAAACACAAAAGTGACATTAATATCTTTTTACTTGAGATTGCACACCTGATTTTAAACATGTGAAAAGGAAATTCCTAGACTTTTAATAAGGACCAAGTAATTAAATGAAGACTGGGGAACGGATTATTATACACTGAAAGGTAGAGATGTTGTTTCAAATAGGCTACTTGATTGTTTATACATATATAACAGTTGCCAAAGTAGATAAAAGTTCAGTCAGGTATAAACAATTGCTGATTTCGGGACCTCGGGACTTCGGGAGATGATGAATATCGAGTCTCGGAACACTCACAACCAGTATTTACGTCAAGGACGCGACATAATACATTGTCGTGCGGGTTTTCGGCTTTGCGGGCGCTGTTAGTCTCGTTTTCTCGATCGTTATTCATCTCTAGTGACTACGCTTGTAATTTTGGGGACCAGTTACACAAATGGACTACAGCAGTGGTTGCCAAACACTACGAAATGATGACGTAATAGAAATGCAACCCGCACACCACTGTCGAAGAGAGTTGAGTGGAATGGGTATCGCTTCAGGTAATGCAGTGCAGAGACGGACTGTGACCTGGAAACAAAACCAAATAATCTTCTACTTACTAGTTACATACATGTAATCCATGTTAACTTTTTTTTCCTCCTGTTCATCATTATTGTATAATTATCAAAACAAAATATATTTTCTTATTCGCCATGACAGAAAACACGTACTCTACACCAGCAGACGTTTGAAATCAGAAGTTACATCATGAGCCACCACCGTAATTTGTGCATGAAGACTCCCATCTGTTAAGCGAGATCTTTTACATGACTTTATAGTGTTCATTTTAGAAAATAATTGTCCACATATGTATGTGCAACCAAACATAGCTTCAGTTCTCATAGCGACTTTTCTGAGACACGGGAAGTTTGCCAGATCGATATTTTTAAAAATACCAAAACCAACTAAATCCTTACACTTACTCTTTATAAAAGTATCATTTTGAAGACCGGCAACTTCAAGTTGTAAATCGGGTCTTACATTCAGTAAGTCCATTGTGAAAGGGTTTGCAAAGAGGGAAAAATCAATTTCTATGCGTTTGAAATCCCCAAATCGTCTATCTTTAAATTCTGTAGTTACTGTGTCTAGGATATCACTGTATTTTTTCATCTTTTGTACCGAAATGTTTGAAAAAATGACATTTCGAAACACAGTATCGACACACTTACAGTAGGCCTATTGATTGATTGATTGATTTATTGATATAGTTCACAAGTACAAAACTTAATAATATAACAAAAGATCTATAAACAAATGTAGTTCTACATACTAAATATACAATTTCCTAGACTCATTATTTTAACGCAAATCTCAATAATTTATTGGTTCAAACTTGCAACAGTAGGCCTATTACAAGTACACTGTACGTCCGCTGCTGATACCGGTCTGCTTACTTCTGAAGAAGTGAAGGGGATAGGAAGAGGGTGGGGGTTGATGCCATGGTTACGCTTGAGTAGAGACAGGGGCATGTGTCGCCACACAGCTTTTGGCGATCACTGGACTACAGCATGGTACATAGACCGGGGGCGTGAGATAGTACGAGGACATTGACTTGATACTGCGTTCGATTACGCGTATAACAAGGTACACATAAACAAATCTGAACAGCTCTAAAACTAAATATGCGCTACTTAGCAATACAAAGATATATTTTTACGTATCTTTCGTTATGTGTAGAAGAATTATCATGCAATTATTCGTGGGTTTGAGTTTCCTCCTTTCTTTTCTTGTGTTACAATGTCTCTGTATATAATATCGCTTGTCACCTTGCATGTTTTGTATTACATAATTTACATGTAATGTTCCCGTCATTCACTTCAAAACACTCACCAAATTCCGCTGCAAAAATATGCGCCTGAGAACCTTTAATCTTCGGCCTTATTATTCAGCAGATACACTGTTTACGCATGCTAGAATACTGGCTGGTGAACTTGAAACCACCATAACACACCCTATCGATCCCCAACACTTCTTCTTCTTCTTCTTCTTCTATGGCACCACAGCCCGCAATCGAGCCTTGGCCTCCTCTATCCTTTCCTCCATTCTTCTCTATCCTTTGCCGCTCGTCTCCAAACTGCTGTCCTCAACAAAACCCTTGCATCTTCGTTCACCGAATCGATCCATCTATTTTTTGCTCTACCCTTATGTCTTACACAATACAGGTCCCCAACACTAGAAGCCCATTAATGACACAACATCGAATTGAGGTGGCATAAATGTGATTACTGAGACCTTTTGAGGGATAAACTCTTTATGAACAGAAAACTATTAGGAAAATAAGAGAAAAATTAAGTATGAAAAATACTGTAACAAAAATAAATTCATACCAACAAGACTAGCTATATCACATAGCAAGAATGAACCCCAATAGAATTCCATACAGAGAATACAATTATAGACCAAAGGGTAAAAGATCAATTGGACTACATATGAAACGCTGAATACATCAATTTATTACCTAAATCTTTTAGATAGAATGAATGGCCTAAGCCGTGACCATATCAATGATGATGATGATGAATTCTTGAATAGAAATATCTGTGGTCGGTTACGAAGAACGTCAAAAGCAAGAATAATTCTAGCAACTAATTCTGCTATGTCGATGGGTGTTTAATAAACAATTGATTTAATATGATTCCAAATACAAAAATCAACTGGAGTCGTATCTGGGGAACGTGCCGGCCAAGCAACTGGACCTGCTCTCCATATCCAACTTTTCGGAAAATGTACATTTAAATAATTTCTACAATTTAAGCCAAAATGTGCGGGTGCACTATCGTGTTGAAACATCATGTTTCTCCGAATATTAATATGGAATATGGTGTTGTTCCTCATAGATTCGCTTTGCCAAATTAGCATTGTCGTAAGCTGCTCCAAATGCCTTATGCATGTGTGCGAGTTCAATATTTGTATACCGATGCATTTTAATACCATGAAATTAAATAGAAATCTCACAGACGATATTTTGTGATATACAGCAACAAACTAACTTCAATTATTTCCATGGTAACAAGAACACTTGAAACATAAATGCAGCCATAATATGTGTGATGAGCTCTTTTATACGAAGCATTTCCGGACACTACTTCATTAAGAAAATGTGTAATTATTTTCGTCTCCTCTATCACATCAGAAAATTAGGAACAGTTATTCTGTTGCATTCTGTATATAATTACTCTTCAAGGAACGACCACTCGTATAAATTGAGGGAAAGAAGACAGAGGACGGACACTGGAAAGTTTTCTTTTCTCAATCGTACTATCAGGGACTGGAATGCTTTACCTGCAGACTTACTAAAGGCTTTACCAACAACCAAAAACGTATTTAAAAATAGGCTTAAGGACTTTACTAATAGACAGTAATTATACACAGTATGTAGAGGATGTAAATGATATTTTGTTATTGAAGTGTTGTACTCGTATCAGTGAAGAATTATGTTGTGTCAGTGAAGTGTGTTGTGTCAGTGAAACGTGTTCCTGTCAGGGAAGCTTTATAGTTTATAGTGGCAGTGCAAAGTATTTGAACAGTGAAATGTTTTTGAAGTGTTAGTGAAATCAGGATAGAATCAGTGAAATGTGTCGTAGTTCCAGTGCAGTGACTGAGTTGACAGCGAAATGAGTGTAATGTGGAAAGGGACTTGTGCAGATATGAACATACCATACTCGTGGGTTTCAGTTCGAACTTAGATTTAAGATACAAATTAGATTTATTTTAAATGTTATTTTAAGTGATCGTGCTTCATTTAATTTAGGATATTCCCTATTATTATTATTATTATTATTATTATTATTATTATTATTATTATTATTATTATTATTATTATTAATTACTGTTAGTATTAATTATTTGTATTAATTATTGGTATTATTATTAACTGTATTTTTAATTAATAAGTTTATTATTGTCATTATTGAATGTAATTAGTTACCACTACCACCGGGTATATACCCATTGCAGTGTGAATAAACACATACAATTATTTCCTTCGTGTGAAATATTTCAAGAGAATAAAATAAAATTATCATAGTAACAGCTAAAATGTCGTGTCCATACTAGTTAAGTTTTCAAAATGGAGAATGATTATGTCCGGATAAATGTTTGTTTAATAATGTAATTGAGAAAAAAAATTAAAGACACATTTAAAGACACATAATTATATAACGTTGAGTTTGCATGACTTCTAGGCGCAACAATTATGAATGGTGACAAGTGTTTTAAGGAACATGGCAGTCATCTTACTGTCGGCCCTAAGAATATTATCGTCAATAAATTTGATCGCTCTCTTTAAGGCGTCGACCGGTGAATAGATATGAGCAGACGAGCCTCAAGTATTCGCCGCGTGTTTCCACTCCCGCCATTTCAACAAACATCTCAGCAGAGCTCGAGTCGGCCGGCGCGGCGGTTAAAATAGTCCAGCCAGCAGGAATGCCACTCCGACGCTATCCAGCGGACCTGCGATGCTTGTCGTCGCTGCTTAGTGTTTCCTTTGACGACGATACAACTGATGAAGGTATTTAGTGGTGTGAAATGCGATAATCATCCCATGCCCAGGAAAGCCGCATTTATGAGATGTCAACAGTCAGATGAATCTCTTTCCTCTATTTCCTGCGTTGTGTAAGTCTGATAAGAGGACATGTTAAGCTCAGTAAGAAAGAGATAAATATAATTAATTTGAAGGGACTCCAGAAAAAGTTTCATGGAGAAATTAAAGAATCAACTGAATACTTTTACGTGGAAATAAAAAAAAGTCATGCATTTCTACCACAGTTTCCCATATTAATACTAAAATCTCTATGTTTTGATTTTATAAAAGAAAAACACAATGCAATTACAAGAGAATTCAGATTTACAAGACATGGTCACATACCTAAGTTATAAAATGAAATTTATCTATACTTACTTACTAGCTTTTAAGGAACCCGGAGGTTCATTGCCGCCCTCACATAAGCTCGTCATTGGTCCCTATCCTGAGAAACATTAATTCAGTCTCTATCATCATATCCCACCTCGCTCAAATCCATTTTAATATTATCCTCCCATCTACGTCTCGGTATCCCTAAAGGTATTTTCCCTCCGGCCTCCCAACTAACACTCTATATGCATTTCTGGATTCGCCCACACGTGCTACATGCCCTGCCCATCTCAAACTTCTGGATTTAATGTTCCTAATTATGTCAGGTGAAGAATACAATGCGTGCAGTTCTGTGTTGTGTAACTTTCTCCATTCTCCTGTAACTTCATCCCTCTTAGCACCAAATATTTTCCTAAGCACCTTATTCTCAAACACCCTTAACCTATGTTCCTCTCTCAAAGTGAGAGTCCAAGTTTCACAACCATACAGAACAACCGGTAATAGCCTATACTGTTTTATAAATTCTGACTTTCAGATTTTTTGACAGCAGATTAGATGACAAAAGCTTCTCAACCGAATAATAACAGGCATTTCCCATATTTGTTCTGCGTTTAATTTCCTCCCGAGTGTCATTTATATTTGTTACTGTTGCTCCAAGATATTTGAATTTTTCCACCTCTTCGAAGGATAAATCTCCAACTTTTATAGTTTCATTTCGTACAATATTCTGATCACGCGACATAATCATATACTTAGTCTTTTCGGGATTTACTTCCAACCCTATCTCTTTACTTGCTTCAAGTAAAATTACCGTGTTTTCCCTAATCGTTTGTGGATTTTCTCCTAACATATTCACACCATCCGCATAGACAAGCAGCTGATGTAACCCGTTCAATTCCAAATCCTCTCTGTTATCCTGGACTTTCCTAATGGCATGTTCTAGAGCAAAGTTAAAAAGTAAAGGTGATAGTGGATCTCCTTGCTTTAGCCCACAGTGAATTGGAAACGCATCTGACAGAAACTGACCTATACGAACTCTGCTGTACGTTTCACTGAGACACATTTTAATTAACCGAACTAGTTTCTTGGGAATACCAAATTCAATAAGAATAGGCCTATCATATAAAACTTCTCTCTTAACCGAGTCATATGCCTTTTTGAAATCTATGAATAACTGATGCACTGTACCCTTATACTCCCATTTTTTCTCCATTATCTGTCGAATACAAAATATCTGGCCAATAGTTGATCTATTATGCCTAAAACCACATTGATGATCCCCAATAATTTCATCTACATATGGAGTTAATCTTCTCAAAGGAATATTGGACAACATTTTGTACGACGTCAACAAAAGTGATATTCCTCGAAAGTTGCTACAGTTAGTCTTGTCCCCCTTCTTAAAGATAGGTATGATTTATAGATGCCTTAAATTTGGAAGACGATTTCGCCTTATTAGTTACTTCAGGAGATTAGCCTATTCCCAGTGTAGATATTGCACTGAGGTTGAAACTCTCCCCCATATCTTGGGGTCCTGCCAACATAGTATGCTCCCTCGTAATTCTCGCCATCATATTGTAAGGTAGATTCATCACAAGAATATGTTACAATACTTTGAATTCCATCAAGAGGTATTCTGCACTGCTGCAAATGGTAGTACACCACGTGTCGATGTAATTGCTACTGACAGAGAACACGATAATGCCGTAATAATTGATCCAACGGTTCGATTTGAGACTAAAGCTGATCAACCACAACAAGTAAACACAGAGAAGAAAAATATGTATGAGCAAGTTCGTGAATACTTTAAGCGGAAGTATAAAATTAATGATATTGAAATTATAGGTTGCCTTGGTAACATCTCAAACTTTTCTTTTTGAGTGGTGAATAAACGGTGTCGATTTGGCTGTTGTGATGAAAAATATGACTGTTGGAATAACCATAAAAATAAACGGTCAAGCTGACAGAAAACGTCAGTCCGCCACTGGTGTACAACATGCAGTTTTACAATCTGCTTTTATGGCATCCAAACTGACATATTTTATCCTACCCATGCTTTAAATTTACACGAAAACCGTCCACGCTATTGAAATATACAAAAAGGATAAATTCTTCTTTATTCGATTTTCTAATACAATATGGACGAAAATCACGATCCTACTTGCAATAGTTACCGAATAAGAGGGTGTTAAACATAAAAAAAATATATAAGGTAAAGTACCCAAATAAGAGACATTTTTTTTTAACTGCTTATAAATGAGGATGGGAATAGACATTTTAAATCTGAATGATTGGACTACATACAGCAGTTTGTCTACTTTTAGAATTGACAATGCAAATTTTAGTCAGTTTTTATTATTATTATTTTAAATTACAAAAAGAAATAAAACTGGGAAATAATGATGTTTTAGAAAGGGGTTCCAAATAAGAGATACGTGTGTTATTTAACTTTATTTTTATTTGAAATACTGTATATAGAAAATAGGGTAAACTAGGGTCTGTTGGACAGTCGGGCATGTTGGACACTCTGTACTTTAACGTGTTACCTCGCCACTTGTGGGCACCACATTCTGCTAGAAGTCAATGACGGAAGTAGCCACGAGTGGGACTACTTCCGTCATTGACTTCTAGCAGAATGTGGTGCCCACAAATGGCGAGGTAACACGTTAAAGTACAGAGTGTCCAACATGCCCGACTGTCCAACAGATCCAAGTTTACCCTATTTCACGAATTACGCACTTATGTTTTGATCTTTAAGTAAGGTAAATATTGTCGGACTAGCCAATTTTAATTGATTTTAGCTATTGATATTATTGTCATCTCAATGAACAATAATTAATTTTAGTCATTAATAATTATAACTTAATTATTTGAATGAGTAATTTTTGTAATAAATATTTGAAGACAATTGATAATTAATTATTTACCTAATTCGTAATTAATTTTAATTACTAGATCAATTAATCTTTCATTGGTTCTTATGTAGTTAATGGTAGACAAACTGACACGACTAGAAGCATTGTCGCTTTTCGTAAACCCTCAAAGCTGAGCAACGTCATAAAACCAAATAAGGGTTCTAATTAAGAGATAGTATCTCTTAATAGGACCGTTAGCTATCTAGGGAACGGAATAAATAAACATGAAATAGTTACCCAAGGTAATAAATTATTATCTTCCTTATTAGGAATCTACCTTATTATACACAACATTTTGCCAGCAATTCTATAAAATTAATAATAAATTTGTTTAATAATTTGAATAATTTCGAGGGAAAAATTGTTCCGGAACCGGGGATCGAACCCGGGACCTTTGGTTTAACGTACCAACGCTCTACCACTGAGCTACTCGGGAACTCTAACCGACATCGATCCAATTTTTCCCTCTATAACCACAGACCTCAAAGTGGGCTGACAACCTTCAAGCAACCAACTTCGAGTGCACACTAACTCGAAATTATTCAAATCAACTTTACAGGGAGTTATACCTGAAATCTTGATTTGCATAATAAACGTCACTGTTCGTTAACAGAAAACCACAATTTAAGTCACACGGAGTTAGTGTGCACTCGAAGTTGGTTGCTTGACGGTTGTCAGCCCACTTTGAGGTCTGTGGATATAGAGGGAAAAATTGGATCGGTGTCCTTTAGAGTTCCCGAGTAGCTCAGTGGTAGAGCGTTGGTACGTTAAACCAAAGGTCCCGGGTTCGATACCCGGCTCCGGAACAATTTTTCCCTCGAAATTATTCAAATCAACTTTACAGGGAGTTATACCTGAAATCTTGATTTGCTCAATAAATTTGTTGTAATTTACATTAACTGCTGTTCACTTCCTCAACAAAAACCATCAAAAAGTTCAATGTATGAAAAATTACTTTGCTTGCTCTCAGCTTCGTTGCTTACTTTCAACTGAGGTTAGACAAAGAACACAAACATTGATTTCCCATAGTTGTCGAGAGATGGCAAATTATACCCGAGAAATTAACAATGTATCTCTTATTAGGAACCTGTCTCTTATTTGGGTACTTTACCTTATATTTTTTTTGTGCGAGATCGTGCGTATTTGCTTGTTTTCCGCACAGAACCAATACGCGGTAAGTGTGAAATACCACATTCAGTATTCCCAACGTAACACACATAACAATTTCCCTCTTCTTACCGCTTAAGCGCGACTTTCATTTTACTGCTTTAGGCTTTTGACATATTATTTTTAGAGACGTTTAACATAGCAATAATTATGAATTGGAAACTTACCACTGCAATTTCACCTAAATTGCAATATTAATTATTGTTTTTAAATATTTGCAAAAATTAAGTAAAGTCTACTACTCCACTAAACTTATTGCATTCATGATATAAGTAACATTAAGGAAGCCGTGAAAAAATCAACGAGATTCCAGATGCCGATGTTATTACTGCAATATGTTATATAAATAATATTGTTAAAATATTAAAATGAAAAATAAATCATTACATAATCTTACCGTTTGTTTTAAGTTCGCATTTATAGACTGGGGGAAAAAAAAGACAGACGTATATCACGGCCTGCTGGAGTATAGTAAACACAGAAAACATTTTACAGCAACAATGTTGAAGAAAGATATTTTGGTGTTCCGAAGTTGGCGTCATTAAACAGAAACCAAGATGGAGATTTCATTGCAACTAATTAGAAATTCGTCTTTCAGGATGTAATAAACGATCTTCGCACAAAATAATGTACGATACACGAGCGGTATGTTTGTTTTCATGTTCTCGGAAATTAAAAAAGCTCAACTACGTTTCGCTTTTTCAATCTTTTCCTCGACCATGAAAACGTCAACATACCGCTCTTGTAACGTATATTACTATTTTTTCTGAGAAAACTATAACCTAGTTACTTTTACACTAAATACAACATTTTCCTGGAAAATAAAACGAGAAAAATAAATATAAATGTAATAATAAAAATAATAATAATAATAATAATAATAATAATTTTAATTACAGAGGGTGTGTTTTTAAAAATAACAGGTCAACCAGTACATGCGTAGCATATAACATACCCTGGGTCAGTGGCGTAAGCGGAATTTTGTAAAGAGGGGTTATTATTAAAATTGTTTAAAATTTACATTATCGGCATTTTAAATTTTGTGTATTATTATTAATATTATTATTATATTTATTAATATTACACTAAGTTTGATAGAATATATTCATTAATATCCTTATAAAATCTTTGAAACGTAATTTTTTCACAGCCATCCATTTTTTAACAATTTTAACTTCTGTTTAATTTTGTATAATAAAAACGCTTTCATATATATATATATATATATATATATATATATATATATATATATATAGGGGAGACTCGGCTAATTCTGCAGTACGGGTAATTACGCAGTAGTGCATATATGATTTTACTGCGGCTTTACAATAGCGTGAACGTAAGTTTTGAGAGGCTGTCAACAGGCGGCATGTCCTCTGCAGTGCTATAGAAAAAAATCAAGGATATTGGTCGACACCTCTGTCGGCAATACAGTGAAACATCGAAAGTTGGCTGTTTTTCGTGTTTTGCTACAGAGCTGTGAAGAAAGTGAGGATTGTTACATGTTACTTACATAATGTATTTCATAATCATTTACTACTGCGGAATTAGCCAAATACTATTGCGGATTTATCCGCACTGTTGCGGAATTAGCCGAGTTGTTCTTTTTCAACTGTAATGTATGTACAACTAAATATATTTTTGCATTTTAATAGGCCTCTTTATCTCATTTGGTAATGAAAGGTTTCGTCCATGTCTACATACCTTGATAATATTTTTCAATAAACATTTTGATAAAAATATGTTAGATTTACTTCTTAATATTGCGGAATTAGCCGAGTCTCCCCTATATGTGAGTCAACAGTTATTTGTATGTGAAAGAGATAGGTTTGGAAGTAAATCCCGAAAAGACAAAGTATATGATTATGTCTCGTGACGAGGATACTGTACGAAATGGAATATAAAAATTGAAAATTTATCTTTTGAAGAGATGGAGAAGTTCAAATATCTTGGAGCAACAGTAACAAATATAAATGATACTCGGGAGGAAATTAAACAAAGAATAAATATGGGAAATGCCTGTTATTATTCGGTTGAGATGCTTTTATCATCCAGTCTGCTGTCAAAAAATCTGAAAGTTAGAATTTATAAAACAGTTATATTACCGGTTGTTCTGTATGGTTGTGAAACTTGGACTCTCACTTTGAGAGAGGAACATAGGTTAAGGGTGTTTGAGAATAAGGTGCTTAGGAAAATATTTCAGGCTAAGAGGGATGAAGTTACAGGAGAATGGAGAAAGTTACATAACACAGAACTGCATGCATTGCATTATTCACCTGACATAATTAAGAACACTAAATCCAGACGTTCGAGATGGGCAGGGCATGTAGTACGTATGGGCAAATACAGAAATGCATATAGAGTGTTAGTTGGGAGGCCGGAGGGAAAAAGACCTTTAGGAAGGCCGAGACGTAGATGGGAAGATAATATTAAAATGGATTTGATGGAGGTGGGATATGATGATAGAGAATGGATTAATGTTGCTTAGGATAGGGACCAATGGCAGGCTTATGTGAGGGCGGCAATGAACCTCCGGGTTCCTTAAAAGCCAGTAAGTAAGTATAATAGGTAAGACACTTTACTTTATATAACAGGAAAATCCATGGAAGCAATCAAATATATTGAAATAAATGTATATTAAACACAACAATGAAACATGGAACTCACCAAAGATGAAGAATGAAACTGGCATAAAGAATATATTGAAGGAGGAACAGGAGAACTGTGTCTTATGGCGATGTAGATTTTGTTACTCTGGAAGTGAAAACTTAAGAGAAGGGAAAACGATTATAGATAAAAAATACTCATTTCTAAATGTAATTTATTTTAAAATTCAAGGGAGGTTCAAACCCTGTAACCCCCTCCTTACGTACGCCCCTACACTGAATATTCGCCACTGATCTAAACACTCTCTTCTGCGTCTTTTCTTTCATCTCACTTAATATCTGTCTTCAGAGGTCTCTGCAGTAGAAGATCCACAAACAAAATGGCGGGACGAAATATCCACTGAGAATGAACCTATCACAAGCGATGAAATAAAAAGAAACGTCAATTCAGCAAGAGGTCGTAGTACCCGTTTGTTGCCTCTGATTGTTAATGTGTGTTCGCAGCTGAGCATCTGCAGATGGACACGTCGTATTTGTGTTTTCAAACGCTTTATGCTCTCTCTTGAACTGTGGGGTCTCTGTTTTCCGATGAAAGAGTGTAATACTGAAGGAATTTCTGGCACAGAGTTCGGTCGGCTTTCGCTCTGGCCCCACACAACCGCATTCCATCCTCATATGTCACTCACGTCATAATTTCCTCAGCTCGGGTGACTTGTTTGTTGTCCAAAGCTGACAAAAGGCATAGCAAACGCTCACAAGTCAAATCGACTGCTTAAACTGTTGTTTCATAGCGTCTACTCAGTTTACAGATAAGTGATATTGTTTCGCTTGAGATTTTGACGCAAACCATGTTGAACTCTTGTTGCGACTTTTTAGTTTATGTTTAAGTACTGAAAAATGTTTTGTACTCTCCAACACCATGCAACAGATGCTGCGAAGGGAAGTCGTAAAGTAAGATTATAGCAGGGGCGGCTTTTGGGGTAGTGCCAGTGAGCCGTGGCACCACCAATGGAAGAAACAAAAAATAATATCCTAAAAAGCAGTTGTAATAGTTTATTTCTACACATTTTATTCGTATTTCATTTGAACGAGCGCGCGCACAGATCCGGACGCACTCTTGCAGCGTTTTTCCGAACGTTGGAGCCACTTCTGTCTGGCACTGCCTACGTCCATACAACAATGTTCAAAAGGCTACTGATTCTAGTTTATATGCGATTCTTATGGCATACTTTGAGCCGAATTCAATTTGACTCAGTAGTTAATATTCCGCCCGCTAGAGCACAGTAATGCAGAAATTTCGCTAGATGGCAGGGTTGTTGTAGATGTCAGGAAGGGAACCATCAACCGCAGACTTGCACGAAAACACAAGTTCCGAGCCAAATCTTAATGTAATATTGCCAATTTAAAACTAATGCACATAACTTGGATTTGAATGTGTAAATTATTATCCATTTAACTATATTGAATGCAAAGATAATCATGGTTCCTTTTATAAAGATAAATTTTTTTTTTCATATTATGTAAAACTGTTTGTTAATGTTGTGTAATATTTGTTTTATTTTGGGGCAACTAAATATCCCTAGACTGTTGCTATAGTATTGATGCTTCTGTTAACGATACATGAGATCTGTGCAGGACATGAACATGTGTTATTCAGGCCGCTGCCTTGGATTCATCGGCCTGTTAAACAAAGTGCAAACGTATTCGTTTATTATCTATATCACTATTTATCGCGTGTGTTTTGCCAGTAATTTCACTTACTTACTTACTTACAAATGGCTTTTAAGGAACCCGAAGGTTCATTGCCGCCCTCACATAAGCCCGCCATCGGTCCCTATCCTGTGCAAGATTAATCCAGTCTCTATCATCATACCCCACCTCCCTCAAATCCATTTTAATATTATCCTCCCATCTACGTCTCGGCCTCCCTAAAGGTCTTTTTCCCTCCGGTCTCCCAACTAACACTCTATATGCATTTCTGGATTCGCCCATACGTGCTACATGCCCTGCCCATCTCAAACGTCTGGATTTTAAGTTCCTAATTATGTCAGGTGAAGAATACAATGCGTGCAGTTCTGTGTTGTGTAACTTTCTCCATTCTCCTGTAACTTCATCCCGCTTAGCCCCAAATATTTTCCTAAGCACCTTATTCTCAAACACCCTTAACCTATGTTTCTCTCTCAGAGTGAGAGTCCAAGTTTCACAACCATACAGAAGAACCGGTAATATAACTGTTTTATAAATTCTAACTTTCAGATTTTTGGACAGCAGACTGGATGATAAGAGCTTCTCAACCGAATAATAACACGCATTTCCCATGTTTATTCTGCGTTTAATTTCCTCCCGAGTGTCATTTATATTTGTTACTGTTGCTCCAAGATATTTGAATTTTTCCACCTCTTCGAAGGATAAATCTCCAATTTTTATATTTCCATTTCGTACAATATTCTGGTCACGAGACATAATCATATACTTTGTCTTTTCGGGATTTACTTCCAAACCGATCGCTTTATTTGCTTCAAGTAAAGTTTCCGTGTTTTCCCTAATCGTTTGTGTATTTTCTCCTAACATATTCACGTCATCTTCATAGACAAGAAGCTGATGTAACCTGTTCAATTCCAAACCCTGCCTGTTATCCTGAACTTTCCTAATGGCATATTCTAGAGCGAAGTTAAAAAGTAAAGGTGATAGTGCATCTCCCTGCTTTAGCCCGCAGTGAATGCCAGTAATTTTACTAGTTATAAAATTTATTTGTATTTGACTAACAATACTGTGAAAGTTTTGCATTATCTGTATCTGTAAATTTCGTTATTAGTTTCGGAAATGTTATTGTAACTGTTACTAGATGCATTATTAACTGCACACCTGGTAAAATAGCTGGTTTAATTAATGTGTTTTATTTAATATAATGTAAACGTGAACTGCGATTATCAATTTCACTAGGGTAATTTGCGTACAACGTTTTTCATTTTTGGCACCACCACCGGAATGCCTCACCGGCCGCCACTGGATTATAGCAGTCATAACAATTTATGTGTGAAATATTAAATGAATTGAAAATATGAAAAATATTGACGTGTCTTGATACTAACAATTTCATTATTTATTCCAAGTCCATCTCCTTTCGGTTGCTGTAATTGATACAGTCAAAATGGAAACTGACCAACTGACTTTTTTTTTTTTAAATTGAGATAGTGATGCCATCTGGTTTTCAATATGGTTCTCTGTCGTTTACGATGGGAAAAGTAACCGTGTCTTGATTATAAACATGATATCTAAGCATGGCTTAAGTCCAACTTCCTTTCTTTAAATATATCTAAATCAACTTTACTTCCTTTTTCGTTAACAGCTGCCAGTGTTCAAAATTTAAAATTTCTCGATAAATATAGACTAATAATACACAGTGAAAATTGTTTAGATCCCAAAAGTTGTAAATGTCCACCATTGAAAGAAGCCACGTATGTCAAATATCTGGGTATCATTACTGATCAGAATTTAAAATGGCCTCATCACATTACTTATCTTTGTAAGAGGCTTCGTAAAACAATTTATAAATTCGTTAATCTTCGATGCTACTTACCTATTAGAGTTCTACGAAATGTTTATTTGGCCATTATTCAGTCTATCATTCAATATGGTATAATTGTTTGGGGTGGAAGTACAAAAATTAATCTTAGTCCGTTAAATTTACTACAAAAACGAATAATTAAAATTTGTTTGAAGAAACGTTTCGATTATCCAACTAAATTAATTTATTCTGAATTTAATGTATTTAATATTGAACAAATTTATAAGTATACGCTGTTAAAATTTTATCATAAAAATCGTAATAAGTTTGTATTACAGACACACAATTATGACACAAGACGAAATATTAATTCAACATTAGTAGAACCTAAATGTCTCACATCTGCTGGTCTAAAGCATAGCATAAATTTTGGCCCTCGGTTGTACAATGCTTTAACTAAATTACACCCAGAACTTCTAACATGTAACCCACTAACATATAACAAGAAAATTAGAAACGTGTTAATATCTTCAATTTGATTAAATAAATTTATAGCCTATGTGTATGAATTAATCAACCTATATTATATTTGTATTCTATAATTTTGAAATATATATTAGTCCTACTTTTCACGTGCGATATTATTCTTCTCTAGTGTTAATATTATATTATATAATTCCATTGCCGCTGTAATTATATTTTAGTTCCTATTTTATTTTACTTATTTTTTATATTATTATTATTCTTATTATTATTATTTTTTATTTTAATATTATATCTGAACTGCGACCGAGCACGAGCGCTGCTCATTCGGTCTCAAATTTTGTTAATACTACTGTATCTTCTTTTTATATTGCTTGTATTATTTTATTTGTATTTCTCTTTGTTTGTTTTGTAATTATATTTCTTTATTCTGTATATTTGAATTTAAATAAAAATAAAATAAAAATAAAATATAAAACAGTATGGCAATGGAAAAACTGACCAGGATTTTATAGTTAGTCAGTTTAGATTGTGACATATAAATTCATGCTGCTGAAATACTACTGGTCGCTCTACTGGTGGTAAATAGTTGTTTTTCTGTACGTAATACATCTCAATATTAAACATTGGATTGTTTGTAGATAATACAGTTACGAGGCGCATCCAGGAAGTAAGTTTCCCCATTTTTCCCCCTTGAAAGTAAATGTAATTAGCCGTGTCAATTGCGCATGCGTAACAGATCTATGACGTATCAATCATATGCCAGCCGGACAGATCCCGCCTGGTGCCAGTAGCGTGGCAGCAGTGGTCCAAAATGGAAGCTCTTATTCCTTCTCCCGCCGCCTGCGAGGTTCGGGTGGCCGGATATCATGAGTAAGCAGATGGTGCGTCGCTGGTGTAGGCAGTTTTCCGAAGGTCGTCAAAGTGTCCATGATGAAAAGCGCAGTGGGCGACCGTCCCTCATCAATGATGATCGTGTTGAGCTGGTGCGGCAGTGCATCATGAAGAACCGTCGCTTCACGATTACGGAGCTGAGCAGCCATTTTCCGCAGATATCACGATCCTTGTTGCATGAGATTGTCACTAAGCACCTGCTGTTCAAAAAAGTGTGTGCCAGGTGGGTGCCGAAAAACCTGACACCCGAACACAAAATGCAACGTTTAGGAGCAGCACTGACATTTCTGCAATGGTATCACGATGACGGCGCGATGAGTTCCTCGACAGGATCGTCACGGGCGATGAGACTTGGATTTCGCACTTCACCCCGGAAACCAAGCAGCAGTCAATGCATTGGCGGCATAGTAGATCTCCGGCCAGGGCGAAATTCAAACAGACGCTGTCGGTACGGAAAGTGATGTGCACGGTGTTCTGGGACAGGAAGGGCATTCTGCTCATTGACTTCCTTCCAAGAGGTGAAACAGTGAACGCTGATCGTTGCTGTGAAACAATGCGAAAATTGCGACGTGCCATTCAAAACAAGAGGCGTGGAATGCTTACTGCAGGTGTTGTGCTCCTCCATGACAATGCTCGTCCACATACGGCTCGGCGCACAGCAGCTGTTTTTATGAAATTTGGCTGGGAGTTCTTTGATCATCCACCCTACAGTCCTGATCTTGCTCCCAGCGATTTTCACGTATTCTTGCTACTGAAGAAATTCCAGTCCTCCGGTGAGCGTTTTGGCAACGACGAAGAGCTGAAGACGTCTATCACACCCTGGTTCCATTCACAGGCGGCAGAGTTCTACGACAGAGGGCTACAAAAGTTGATCCCACGATACGACAAGTGTCTCAATTGTGATGGTGGCTATGTTGAAAAATAGTTGAAACATTGCTGTACCTGTTGCCAATAAATGTTTTCCTGAAGTGTGTGTTCTTATTTTTTTAATAGGGAAACTTACTTTCTGGATGCGCCTCGTATAAACCTGTTGAAAATGAATAGTGATACAAGTGACAGTGATGATGGTGTTAATATAATGTAAAATAAGAAAAGAAAATCAATCCCAAATAGCTGGTGCTAATACTGCTGGCAATCTATCACAAAGTGACAACAGTGAAGGTGACGAGTAATAAAGGGTGCGTCAGAAAGAACGGATGGATTACGGATGGATTTCAAACTATCGATACGCAACGAGGAGAGAGATATAGTGAGGGGGACCACGACTGTTGGGTCAGCCATAGGATGCAGTTTCAGTTGAGAATATGGTGTTGGTCTGGTGTACAACGTGCTTTCATCGTAGAGACATTTTTGAAAAATGAAGAGTCTGTGATCGCCACTCAGGACTCATTTCGACATCGAATGTCACGCTAGGATTCCAACTCGGAATACAATTTTGCGGTGGGTGGCTTCATTTCGTATCACAGGTTCAACATTAACCTCTTCAGTCCCGAGACAAGTTTACAATTATAAAAGTGTTTAAATATAATTTATTGGGTTTTTGGTGATACAAATAAAAACTTTTACCAGTCAGAATTTTTGTCACGATCTCTGATCTTGTTTTATGCTAGGTATCATATATGATACCTCAGGATTTTATGAGGACTTTCTGGTTAAGTACAGGACACTATTTTGAATCCATTTAGTTTTATTTATTTTACAAAAATGCATACAAATTGCTTACAAATACTGAAAAAAAAATGTAGAATACATTATTGCAGACTTTAATACAATTGAACATTTATATATATTTATTATCATAATTAATTATATATAAAATAAACAAAATATATGTGTGTTACAAAATACAATATAGTCAAATTCTGAATATTCATGATGATATAAATTTATAAGTACTCCAAAACAGTTTAGTATATATGCATAAGTGGTTGCATGTCCCATACATACAAAAAAACGAAATGTTAAAATCATTTTTTATGAAATTCCGAGAAACAGTTCCGTTCTGTTGTAAAACACAAAAACATTTTGCATTCTGTGCATCTGACAAATGTCAAAGACTTACAACCAGGAGCTCTACATTTCGACCTATTTGTTTGCTCTTTATTCATCATCTGTGGTAAATGTAAGGCCTGGTCCAATCTAGCAGCCCTGGGTGGTAAAGCTTTTGGTGTTCTAGGACGCTTCCTTCTGGAAGATTCATCACTGTCTTCATCCTCCTTTTCCTCCTCATCTTCCTGTTCGTCTAATTCATCATGAATGGCAACGTTCTTTCCATCAAAGTATATCAGTTTTTCTGCCACCTCAAACCGAAATAGGAAATAGGACAAAATATCTTTTTTCGCCCAACCAGATTCCATAGCAGCCTGCCTGTATTCAAGCCAGGCTGCTGCAATAGCAAAATCAAAGAAATGATGAATGACACGAATTGTCCATTTTTTTGTCCTCCCTCTCATGGCATACTTTCCCAACACCCTATCCAAGAGATCAACTCCCCCCATGTATGAATTGTACATCTTCACTGTCGCAGGGCGAGGAATTTGAATGTAAGCCTTATCCTTTTTTGACCAGCGCTTACAGTCTTCTACTGGTTCCACACCGAATTCTGTTGATGCTAGAAAAATGGCCCTATTGTCAAACCACTTGAGGAGAGGTAGTTTGTCGTCATTTCTCACCACTTGATCGTAGCTACCCCTACCTTCTTTCTTCATATCAGTGTCGCTTTTAAATTGAACCTTTTTTGGTACACGACTAGCCATTATTGTTCCAGTTCCCGAAATGTTTCTTAGGATCAAGCAATCAAGTAGCTCAACAGAAGTAAAATATCTATCTATGAAAATAGACGACCCAGGTGGCAAAGAATCTGCAAGTTTCAGAACAACTCGCCCACCCACATCAAGCTTTTCTGGAACAGTGCTTTTCTCTGAAGATATTTCCTTTCCCTTTCCTTCATACATCATGAAGTCAAGAGGTAGGCCAGAAGGGGTTGACAAAACAAAATTCTTCAATCCCACAGGATGCGGCTTTCCTTTGATATATTGGCGCATGCGCACATGTCCGTGAAATGGAATCATCTGTTCATCGATTGAAACATTTTTAGTTCTGCGATGTTGTAGACATGCATCTCTAATACTGTTTAACATTGGTCTCACCTTCCAGAAACTGTCCTGCTTTTGATCCTGAGGAACAGCGTTGTCATCAACAACCTTAATACTTCTGCGAAGCAAATAAAATCTATCTCTGGCCATATTTTCTGCTACCAGCGGGTAGCGGGTTCTGCTCTCCCAACACATCCTTAGTCTTGGGAACCCCAAGAGCGCAGCTACAATACTAACGCCCCAAAACTTTCTAATTTCTCGTCCAGTGCAGTTTAGAGATTTCCCGGTTAGAGATACATGCTTCAAATTTGTGAAATGCGCCATTTCATCAAAAAATGAAGGTCGCAGGTACTTACTGAAGTACTCGAAAGGATCCTTTACTTCTGATAGTTCAGGTGATGAAACATTCTCAAAAGTCAATGGCGACTGGAATCTAAAAAAAAAAAGAACAAAAAACAAAATTTTATAAGAATATAATACTTATTTCCATTTCCCTCTATTTGTAGCTGTAGATATGTTTAGTCACAATTTCTAACAACTTACACATTTTTGTGCCTCCAAATAACGGCCCTTCGTTGTATCTCCGCAAGAGTTAGCGACTCATCTTCGGAATCAGATGAACTTTCATCGATCACAGGAGTTGGAGGTCTAGGAACTATGATATCTTCATCATTGTCTTCTTCGTCCTCAATCTCAAAGTCAGAATCATTGGGATTGATGTTGTTGACAAGTTCAGTTATTTCGTTCGTAGTCAAGGCTAAAGAAATCAAACATAACCTCACATTCTCATAATGATATAGAGCACATAGTGAAGATTACTATATTGTAAAGCATGATATTTTGAATTATACAAGCATGGAATAACAGATATCACGCATATTTACTACACAAAATTATAGTAATGGGATTTATAAAAAGTCATGCTAGTGACCGAAGGTATCACCAATGATACCTCATAAAAAACAGTGTTGTACGCCTATCTGAAAAGACTAACAATGTTTCTATTATTATTAGGTGAATTGTTAATGTGTAAGAATGTATCAACAAATAAAGTTCTTTCATTTAACATGTAACAAATCAACAATTACCTTTGCTTTTCTCCGCCATGCTGCTGACTAGACGAAATGATAAATTCAATCAGCTGGTGACATCTAGTGGCAAGAAAAATTAACAAAAACAAATGATAGGCAGAGAGCGCAGATGGTATAGAATATGATACCTCAGGTCACGAATCTATATACGCGCATAACGAATGACATATGAATAAAGAGCTGAGGTATCATATATGATACCTAAGGACAGAGGAGGTTATAGAAGAAATCACCTGGACGAAATTCTATTGCACTGAGATTGTCCGAGGCTACGGTAAGATCTCGCGCCCTGCGACTTCTTTCTTTGGGACCATTTGAAGGCGTAAGTTTGTAAACATCGATCACATACACTGGACGAACTGAAGACAGCGATTCGTGAAGAAATCGTGGCAATTGCACCAGCTATGACTGTGAAAGTGATGGCGAACATCAGAAAACGCCTCGATGCCTGTATTGAAAGCCAAGGACATCATATGGATAATGTTGTTTTACATAAATAAACTGCATGTATTGGTGAATATGTTGATAACAATAAATTTTTGATTTGATGGATCTTTACAATTTTCTTGCAATGTGAAATCCATCCGTTCTTTCTGACGCACCCTGTATAAAGATACAGTAATACAGTGAAATCTGTTCAAATCGGAACCTGAATAATCCGGAATTCTGTCTATTTCGGAACAATTTATTGGTCCCGGCGAAATGTGTATGTATTATGTGTAATTTTTCCCGAATAAAACGGAAACTGTTCAACGCGGAAACAAACTGTCTTCTACTGTTCAAAACGGAAATAATATTTTGGACACACACTATATTTTGTAACTATATTTTGAAACAGCGTGCAATTTCAAGGAATATACGAAATATGTGGGTCACTAAGATAAAAACAAGTTTTCTTTGCAAAATTCTAGAGGGTACGAGGGTGTCTTGGCCTGTCGGTCATAAATTTTATTACCCTGTTGACTAGGCAGACGAGTCCCTTCAAAGATTTTCAGTGCTTCACACCCGTATACTGTCGTAGCTAAACAGAGCGCAAGTGTAGTGATTTCCAGGTAAAAAAAAAGTTGCATAAAATGTGGCATTAACATTAAGTGTTGAAGTAAAAGTTATGGAGTTAAAGGAAAATGAGAAATGAAGTCTATGTGAAATAATATTGAAGTACAGTTGTGGAAAACTCAGGTGTGACACTTTAAAAAATAAAGATCATAATGAGTGAGTGGCGTACTGCCAATATTGGTGACACAAAAGGAACCAGAAAGCAACTGTTTATGTTAAAATAGATGAACTGTTGTGGGAGTGGGTTCTTCATGACCTTTCAAAGAACAAGCCAATTTCTGGATCTCTTCTGCAAAGCAAGCTATTGAACTGGGAAAGAAATTAAATAAACCAGAATTCAAGGCTTCTAATAGATGGCTCCTAGTCCAATTAATTAATAATGTGCAGTGATATGCAGTACAGTATTAGAGTATAGTGTTAGATATTAAATAGAATGAGATTAGTAAACTTTAGTAATGTTTAATGACTAATGAGTGAGTTACGATAATATTTATACAGAAAATGAGATTTTAATCAAGATGATTCACCAACGTAATGAGCGACAGAAAGCTGATTTAATGTGATGAGTGTTAAATGGAATATTTTGTACTTCTTGCAGTTTGAGACATGCCATTTTGTTTTTCAAGTATATGAATGACAAAATATTCCATTTTAATGGCACATCTGAATAATACGGAAACCTGTCCACAACGGAAAAAAAATTTAGGACCATGTCACTTCCGTCTTGAACAGGTTTTACTGTATAATGTTGTCTGAAGGATCTAATATTTTTCTCTAATTTCCCATTCACTTCATACTTTCGTACTCTAGTTAAACATTCTGGAGTTTCAGTAATCACTATAGAGCTTAAAATAAAATTCCATATAGGCCTAGATAAACAAAGTGTGATTTCTTAATTTTTTATACAAATGTATGTTACAAATTTTTGTCAAAGTGAAAACTGACCCAAAAAAGGGGTATAAATTATACTATATATCTAAATCTGAGTAAGTAAGAATTACTCGTAATTCAACTTTATTATAGTAAACTCTGTGTCAATAAGTTGTACTTACTTACTTACTTACTTACAAATGGCTTTTAAGGAACCCGAAGATTCATTGCCGCCCTCACATAAGCCCGCCAGCGGTCCCTATCCTGTGCAAGATTAATCCAGTCTCTATCATCATACCCCACCTCCCTCAAATCCATTTTAATATTATCCTCCCATCTACGTCTCGGCCTCCCTAAAGGTCTTTTTCCCTCCGGTCTCCCAACTAACACTCTATATGCATTTCTGGATTCGCCTATACATGCTACATGCCCTGCCCATCTCAAACGTCTGGATTTAATGTTCCTAATTATGTCAGGTGAAGAATACAATGCGTGCAGTTCTGTGTTGTGTAACTTTCTCCATTCTCCTGTAACTTCATCCCGCTTAGCCTCAAATATTTTCCTAAGCACCTTATTCTCAAACACCCTGAACCTATGTTCCTCTCTCAGAGTGAGAGTCCAAGTTTCACAACCATACAGAAGAACCGGTAATATAACTGTTTTATAAATTCTAACTTTCAGATTTTTGGACAGCAGGTCGTGCCAGAGAATCAGTCCTATTCCGAGGCTTATTATAGGGATACGTAACAAGCTGTTTTTTACGGTGATGGGTTGTTAGCCCTTCGCCCAACCCCCAAGCTGGAGGACCCCCCTTATCGGCTGTCCACGACTGCTTATTCAATATATTCGCAGCTACCCTCCATATCTGGAGGCCGTCTCCTCTATCCGCAACCTGAGGACGCGCCATGCTGTGGTGATAGGGACCCACAATACATTGTACTGGTAACGTTTTTAGATCATTATTCGCATGAAACTGAATAATATACTGTTTTTTTTTTCCTCAAAATTTTGTTTTTTGTACTTGGTCAGTTTTCATTTTGACTATATCAATTGGTTCTGGTGAAGTCAGTCCCATGTACATTTATCTTTTAAGCTAGTACCCTAACAAGTGCTCCTTCTTTAATGACATAATCTTTAAAACCGCACTGTTTTGTGCTATTAAAGCAATGAAGCAAAGTATCAATTAAGGGGGGAGGTACACCTTTGGCCTGCAAAAATTGAGTGAAATTCACTTTTTTTATATCTCAGCTACAATAAAGCTAAATGAACAAAATTTCCATGTTTAATAGTCTTTGGCTTGTAGCTATAAAATTTATTAAAATTAAAAGTTTAATTTCTCCATATCCTTAATTAATTTTGTGCTGGAATTTCGTATAGTGATTATATAATATTTCTAGATTAATAAACATTTTAAAATAATATATATATATATATTATTATGTGTAATTCCATTTTTAAATTGAGAAGGGTGCAATTTGTGTAGGGAAGACTGGTTTCTGAAATATCTTGTACAATTTTGAATATTTTTAATGTTTTCTTCTCTGTTTAATTCATAACGAGTCTGTTAACAGATTCTGGGCCTTTCAGTAGAATATATGAATAATACATTTTTTTGGCCAAGAATTGGAAAGTTTATTTTTTTACATAAAGAAGTATTAAATAAAAAATAACTTGAAATGTATGTATGTATGTATGTATGTATGTATGTATGTATGTATGTATGTATGTATGTATGTATGTATGTATGTATGTATGTATGTATGTATGTATGTATGTATGTATGTATGTATGTATGTATGTATGTACGTACGTACGTACGTACGTACGTACGTATGTATGTACGTACGTATGTACGTATGTACGTATGTACGTATGTACGTATGTATGTGTGTGCATGTATGTATGTATGTATGTATGTATGTATGTATGTATGTATGTATGTATGTATGTATGCCTATGTATGTATGTATGTATGTATGTATGTATGTATGTATGTATGTATGTATGTATGTATGTATGTATGTATGTATTTATTTATTAACACTACAATTGGGTATACACCCGGTGGCAGTGATATACCTATAATATGCAATAATTACAATTACATGAAATAAAATGAAATAAACCTAAATGAAATAAAATAAACGTAAATCTATAAATAGTAGATGCAATAAATCTAGGACTATAATTAAAAACTATTCCATAATAACGCCTACGATAATAAGCAAAAGTAAATCTAACTTATAAGTACTTCTATATCACCCAACTATTACCAATTTAAATAATTACATATTACCTTAATTAATTATATACCCACCTAATTACATATCATCTTAATTAATTGCATATCACCTTAATTTATTTACATATCAACTAAATTACATATCATCTTAATTAGTTACATATCAACTTAATTATTTTACATATCAACTTAATTATTACATATCAACTTAATTAATTATATATCAATTCAATTAAGTACATGGCACAACTTAAATAATTACACTGCACCTCCAATTACATGTTCAGTCTAATCTTCTCAACCTTTCCTAAAATGTATTGATTTTAAGAGGACCACCCTGAAAGACTGCCGCAGGTAAGCTGTTCCAGTCTACTATTGTGCGGTTAACAAAGGAAAATTTTGCCACGTCCGTTCTTTGTTTTCTACATTTAAACTTCCTAATATGATCAGCCCTTCCTAAGTATGATGGTGTTGCTAATCTAGCATTGATATCGGTCCATGCTTTGAGTCCCATTTGTGCCTTAAACAATGCGGTGAGTCTGGTTTTTCGTCGCCTTGATTTGCGAAGTTCCCACCCTAAGTCTTTTACTATCTCCTCACCATGTCCCTTCCCCATTTTGACATATTTTGCTGCCTTGCGTTGGACCTTTTCTATTGAATCGATTTGGTTTTGTCTGTACGGATCCCAACCTCCTGCTCCATATTCCATAATTGGGCGAACAAGGGTTTTGTACGCTAATTATTTTCCAGGCTTTCCTAGTAGTATTAGTGACTTGTTCCTCCCAACCCAGTTTGTTACTTAAATATATACCTAGGTATTTACAAGTGTTCACTTGTGGCACCGATGTACCATTCAGCTGATATCCGAGACAAATTTCTTTATGCGTTCTACAGAAATGATAAAACAGTGCGAAAAGCAAGATTTGTTCTCCAGTGTGAAATATACTTTCATATAAAATTTAATAAATTTATCCTAAAAAAATGTGGACGTTAAAAAAAGACGAATTTACAAAATTTAAGTTACAGGAAATGAGCGAAAAGCTTACTCAAAATATGCAGTTCTCTGCATATTTAAATGACCAAGTTAATTTGGTACAGTTT